>NW_017100132.1:263263-292124 GCF_001263275.1 Habropoda laboriosa | reverse complement strand
ATTGATATCTTTTGTATAGACTTGAACCAACTAACAAATACTTCCAACCATTCTATTTTTTGCAAATCTCCTCATCTGCAAGTGGATTGATGAAACTCAGGGAACAGACAAGTCTCTAAATCATTTAGAGACCTACGAATAAAATTCTACACGTACGTGTTCGAACGAAATTTCCTCCTCCACCATTGTTTCGCCAATTGACAGATAACTAATTACCACTTCAAACAATTTCATTCCCCCCGAAACACCGTATTCATCAAAACTCGCTATAGCATTCAGCGTGTAGCCGGGGAGAAGCGGTGAATGGCTCGCCTAAAATCGATTGCCCCTTCGAATTATTAATTGCCTCTTCGAATTGCGATAAAAGCCATATCTCCGGAATAATTGGAGCGGGCATGTTACACGGCTACGACGTTTCCTCGGGATAAATCGCATCGCGCTAGCCGGGCGGACGCGTTCGTGACGCGACTCAATGAGCAGCAATGATACAAAAATTAAAACGGAATCAACGGGGATACCGACGTAATTTAATAGCACGGAACCGGCACGCTTAATTCGTTATCGGCGTTATTTCCCCGGCGAAAGCGGAATTATATGGAAGAATTCCAGCTCGGACGCGTAGATCCTCTCGCATGCTAATTACAACCGACTGGTATTCGCGTGCATGATTACACTCTATTACATCGGCCAGAGGGAAATAATAAAAGTTACCCGTGTTCCTCGCGGAGGATACCTGCTCGACAATCGCGGCTCATCAAGGGAGGTAAATGTGCTCGGACATGATGAAGATTCAGAGGTTATCGGAGAATATTTTAATTGCGATCGTGGTGTTACTTATTATTTTCGAATGTCAGTGTAACGCGTTTCGGTGACGAGAGAATTCTTGTTCGTACACCTGTATGAAATTAATGGTACTTGTTGGGGACAACGAATTATCCTAAGTTTACGATACGGCCGACACATCTTCTATTTTTCAGGATTAGAGTATTTAGTTTCGTAGCGTGTTATCAATTTTACAATCAGGGAACAACCGCCAGACGCTTAATGGGGGTTTTCAAGTGCCTGGCCTTTCTTGCTCAATAGCGAATTGACGCATGGTAATCTTATTCTTCGGACCAAGGACTGACTAAAACGTGGACAACAATAGGACGACCTGAACACCAAAAATTTTACCTTATCCTTGACGTACAGATGTACCGCTACTTGCACTGGACATACCAACCCCACTACAGGGCGTGACCGACAGGTGCCATTTCTAACCTCCTCCATTGGACAGAACACCTTTCCCACCGTTTTCCCAATTTTCACTAAGACACCTCTGGACAGACGACAATGTGTAGAAGGACTGAACAGTTAAAAATGAAGAACTCTTTTAAAAACACTCTGGACTTGGACGAACTATCACACTGAACTTTGCACAATCGGACATTGGACATGCACATAACTAACCTTTAAAAATTTGTTTATATATATAGGGGGAGTTCCCTTAACACCGGACGGCACCTAATATCGGACATTAGTTATATCTGCAATAATTGAAACGCTACCGAGCCGTTATTCTGCGTATGTCCTAGAGGAGACAAAAGGAATAAAAATAAGTTTTCCACGTGTTTCAGTCGCGTGTGCACAGGTAGAGAGATTTATTTAAGAAAAACCTTAAGAGTCCGGCGCTAGGGGAACTCCCCCTATATAAAACAAATCTGTTTGCAAATAAAGAATTTATTTGCTATAAAATCGGTTTCACGAATCTTGTGAGAGCCAACAGTACTGTATCGAACGAACTTAGTTAGTTGGATGAGTGTTTTTGGTGTTAGCTTTCAATCTTCCTCTGATTTTAGGAAACCGATAAGTTGTAGATGGCGTTGGGCACTTTTTATTTGAAATGGACGGGAGTTTAGGTTATGTTGTATTAGATAATGACTCTAGCCACATCTGTTTGGGTAATTTGTACTCTTCTTACTCATCAGAGCAGGAACAGCAGGTGTTGCTACCCTTGTTACTCATCAGACCAACAACAGATGACATCTTAGAATGACAAGACTAAAATTTTTAATAAGAACATCTGGTTCATCATAACCTGAAAATTCTAATTCTAAGTATTCCACGCATCGCAGTGTTTCTGCTGCACATTTACAATTTGTTGTAAAATATTATAAACGTAATAACTTTTTAATTGTTTATATACAAAGGCATACTATCCGTTTATATATTTTTATAATCTCCTTTAACCAATTTTTAATAGGAAAACCAAACCGTTACTGTTCGTGATTTCCTAAATATCGTGGGGTAATCACGAACGCTACTTATTTTTGACAAAAGTCGCATAAATAGCCTCTAGATGTGCTCTGTCCGTCGCTGCACTTTTCGTGTGCCCATTCGCAGCAATGGTAACACATAATCCATTAGCATTGAACATTAGTATTAAGATAATTATACATGCAAAAGCTCCACTTACTTTACTTTCTTCGAAAAATTAGACGAAGACGAGGAAAAATCTTCGATAGCTTTCACCTCGATCAGTGTGTGCCTGTCAACTGTTTCGCATCGGTGACCTAGCGTTGCATTCGGTACGAGCGATCACTTGGCAAAATGAGGAATTGTTCGTGCTTTTCTAACACCGTATATATGCGAATTTACTATTACCCCACGTTCGTGTTTCCCCGACTCTCCCCTAATATGCAAATTAGCTGTAATGATTTGTATCTTCTTGAATTCGACCTGTGTCATCGTATTCTACTGATAGCTTCTTCGCCTCAGTATCATTCATTAATACTCTTGGTTGCATCTCCTTTGACCCAAAGAACCTGCAAATCCTTCCACATAATGTTCCTCCTCTACACGTACCATAGTGTGCTCATAATAGCTATCAGCATCTGAACCTGGAATCTTTCCAAAACTTCCATGTTTGGATTGGAAGCAGAGCACCATGATTCCATTCCTTTCAAGATGCATTTGTGAAGTATCAATTTGCAGTTTACAAATAATTCAAACTTCATTTCCCGGTGACCCAGTACTGCTCTGCTCTCTCTCTGCCGTGTTTTCTAAGGTCCAGCTACTGTACTATGTATTACCAAACTACTTCTCGTTAAATTTATCATTCAGCTATGTCGGATGGTATGCAAATTTCTGAGCATATCACGAATAACGTCGTCTAATTAAACGATGGCCCATGACACGCCGGACACGCCGGGACTCCCTGGTTCGAATTGACTGAAAATTGAGCCTCGAAATTCCCCGCGTCATTCCCTTGGCCTGTTAGGCTAATTATTAACATTACAACAACTCGACACAGCGCTGTTCGATCGCGTCGAACATTGACCGGTTATTATCTCGAGCCGTTCGACCGTATGATTGCCGGCTAATGATCTCTTCTGAATTATTGACTAACTCACTGTTAAGTAACATCCTGACTTTAACCCTCAGAGCATGCTGTGACTTTGGGAATTTCGAACGTGTATTGAATAAGTGGTATTATTAATATATGGTGTCTTAGTTATAGCGAACGTTTAAATTATTTCGAATTGTGTCGAAAGTGTGGAAAAATGACCGACAAGGGAACTTCGGTAACCCGAAAATTCCGATTTTATTGGACCTCGAGAGAGGTATCGGGCAATTTATTTTTTTTTTCTTCGCCCTTTTTCGGTTCTTCGGGGTGAAAACAGTACTTGAATAAAGACAAGTGTTACCTTATTTCTCTGTATATCCTTAAGAATATAGTAGATATAAAAAAAGTGTTTAGAATAAATATTTAATGGCTTTTTATGCCTTATAAGACGATGCTATTAAAATATACATACCTACGCACGTACGCATATTTGGTAACTGATAAGGCATCGTTCAAAAAGCAACGATGGAAATTATTCGATAATTTTAACATATTTAGCATATTTTTCTGCATTTATTTGACATATTTTTCGATATGACAATTTTTATTAATCTAATTTTCGGGTTACCAAAGTTTCCTTGTGAGACGAGTTTATATATTGTTTGAGGACGTGCATCTAGCGATGATAGAAAAAAGTCTCTCTAAAGTCATCTTGAATATCGTTCCAAAGTCGACGATATTTTTTATTCGCAATTGAGGTCACTTTAACCCTTTCAGCACCAGATGTATTCCTCAATGTCCTACCTGAGGCATGGGAATCCTTTTCCACCGTGATTTCATTGTTTATTTTTTCTTAAAAGTATTATAGAACAGGCATTTGATAAACAAATTTTTAATTATTCTTTTATATTTCAAAAATTTGTACGTTTAATTTACGAAGGTGATGATGTCATGGGTCGTTGAACTCGTCTTGATGGTAGTTAAGAAAATTTGAACTATTTTTTTATCTCAAGTACCAAAGTATTACATTATGCGAGGATTAGATAGCCAATGCCCAAATGTTTATCACCCAACTGATTAAAACTTTCTTCTAACATTAATTACTTCGTTTCGACTCTGCTCTACCGTGAAACCAACGCTGTCTCCCCACGATGAAGATCTTCTCAATATGGCAGACGTACATACACGAGGGGGGACCAGGCGAATCTCCATTGCAAAGATAATCGTGGCCTATTAACGGTGTAACGAGATTTCAACCGCTGCTGGCCCGAGTTATTCTTCCACTTTCGTTGCAGTTAACCCACTATTGGCGTTGGCTAATGTGGTGGTTCGGTTTCATTTCGCGGCGGCTAATCCGCCGGTGCCCGGATTCGTCGATTAATTCGCAGTCCGTGGTAACAGGAGATTGCGTGCTCCTGCGTTGGTTTTGTTTAACAGGAATTAATGATAATTCTTGTTGCGTTTGCCGGTTTACTGCTCTTCCTGAAGCTTCCGATATGACGTCACGTAAGCTCAGTTAAGTAGCTTGATTGATGAGATCGTTAGTAGTATTTGGATATTTATCAATGTTTCGAAAAATTGTTATTCATTTGTTCGGAAGGGATTTACCTTTGAAGCGGTAAATCCTCTACCAGAGAAGCTTTTTTGGGTCTCTGTCGATAATACTGTTCCGGATGACTTAATCAGTTGTGGATTAAAAATATTCAAAGTACGTTACAACTGGTCCTGAATTATTTTTTGTAAATCTACCTTCTGATGAGTTTATTGATAGACCTTTACCCTTTCACTGCGACGAATTTTAATACGTAACGTGTGCGGCAGACTAAATTTTTAACCACGGGTACAAAATTCTTTGTTTACATTTTAAAATTCGGTTTATTAAATTAGAATGGATGTGTGCAAAGGATGAAATTAAATATTGAATTAGGATGGAAGTGTACCACAAGGCTGCAACATATAGCGCAAACAAATTTTCAAAACGCCTACAGGCGCCAATAACAATGAAAGGCTTAAAGAATCGTCAATTGCAACTTAACTCTGACTACTGTCACTTTCTGGAGAAGGAATACTTCTATGTTATCCCTTCTGAAATAATAGACTAAGAAAGCAAGTTGCTGATCAATCCAAATACGTATAAGGAAAACACAGCTTCTTGAAGAACTTCTGCTAACCTAACCTATTACCCAACAAAAACTAATCGAAAAATTAGTACAAAGATGTCGAAGTTTTGCAAAAAATGAGCAAAAAATTCATAGAAGATTAATAGTAAATATTTTCGTAATTCATGTTTTGCAAATACGAAAGGAAATTCGCTCTACTCATGGTACGGCCTAACAGTTTCACTCCCAATCCTGAGGCCTGCCGCGAATTTTTAAGAAACTCCATCGCCATTATCCAATCTAACAATTACTAGACCAGCTCGTTGATCAGCGGAAGGAACTATTAGCCAACGAAATGGCGGTGCTTTCATCATGTCCGCTGACGTCCATCGTTCCGATCGGAGCACGTACAATAAGTATCGTTTCCAGCGTTGGCCCAGCGATAGGCGGCGTCCAGAGGACACGGTAACCGAGCCTCGGATCGACAGGGCTTAATTAGTGAATTAATTAAACGCCAATGAAACAGCGTAGCAATATCTTTCGACCGGGCAGCCTGGTGTCCCGAAAGCCGCATAATGCTCGCGCCCCTGTCTGCCGGTGACGTGGCAAACTGGAGCACGAATAATCGGCGACAATTAAATGGTAGACCGGCTCCCGATCAATTTTCCGGGCCGCGAGTCCGCGGGGGCCGCCTGAGATAGCGATTCGCGATGAAACGCGTCACCAGGTACGCTCCGCTGATCCACATTGTCCCCAGGTGGCCGGTAATTGGCACCTGTTCACCCAATGCGCACGGTTTATCTTTCTGCGTACGTAGTGGAATATAACAGGGTCGTCTGTAAAAATTCCGAAAGCCGTACAAATTAACCCCTTTGCTGTGTTAATTATTTTACCGTTTAATCGATAGTACCGATAGATGGATAGATAATGTACAGGGTGGTTACCCTGTAGTATAGTCTAAATAATATTTATCAGGATTGTTTAAACTAATTTTGAGAACTATATCTATTCGTCCGTCTGTCGTTGACGTCTCGTTCCTTTCTGGTCCGTCCTTATCAACTACACGCTTCCTAATTCGTTCTAATACAATCTCCCGCATTCTTATTTAACGCGTCCTTACATACGAACATTGACGCCCCTCTCTTGCCTCCGGGAAATCCTGGCACAAGTTGGGGGTTTCTACCCAGGAAAGTCAGCGTCGCGCGAGCACGTGGCTGGGTCCTTACTGACCCAGCCCTCAGCGCGTGGGGATGTCAAGGCGTTGGGACTCGGTCATGAACCAGGGCGAGTCCCGACATTCACTCGACCATACTCTTACGCATACTTTATTATACAGAGTGCTTTAGCTGAAGGAGGATACCTAAATATCTCCTCTTTTTCTAGTGATATGAGAAACGTTTAACCCTTTCGCTGAACGACATAGGACTATGTGTTCCTTCTTCTGAAATATACCACACAAGGAGGACATATTAATCAATGTACATATCATTAAGCAAGTTTTATGGTATTTTGAAGTGTTTTGAAACAAAAAATATGCAATTTTATTGCTGAACGTCGTTCTTTTAATCCACAGTGAAAGGGTTACAGCACAATTTGAACGGTTTTGAAGGAGGAATGTCATGGAAAAAAAAAATATTTTTCAAGATTACCGATATTATCTTGGAAAACAGCATATACTTTTTTCATTTTTATATAGGTACTTTCAGATGACGTTGGACACCATGACAGTGATCTAATTTTAAGACAGTGTTAGGATAGTTTGTGGACTTACTGGATAAATTGTGCACGGATCGATATTTTTAATGTTTATTTTCCAATCATAAATCCCCAAATTGATTGTAAATATACCTATATTTAATTATCGAGTAAATTTTATTTTTAATTAAATGAAATGTTTATCATACGCATATACCTAGTACTTTATTTTTGATATTAGCATAAAATTCTGACGACGTAGTATAATTTCATTACTTTTAGAATTTTAAGAAATTTCCTGCAAGGGAAAACTGTCGACCTTGAAAAATCTTGAAAAAAATTGCCTAAAAGAAAAATTTGTCTCCCACGACAATCCTCCGAAATTAAAAGTATCTCGTAGAAGATATTTAGGTGATTTTCTTCAGCCGGAACACCTTGTATATTCCATTCCCTGCAGGCTGACCGTCTCCTTGAAGCGTTCAGCTCACGTACTCGGATCGTGAGGATCCGTTATCAGCCGCGTATATCTCGCGGAACGTGTCTGCGTGGCGATAAAATCCGAAAATTGCGCGAACACATTGATCGTCCCACTTTCCATGGTGCAGCAGGGGACACCAGCGTTTTTTTTTGGCGATTGATGAGATCGCAGCAGTCGCGTGACACTCCACCTACACATACAGTTACAATCACGTACACGTTTCTCTTCTTGGAGAGATTTATCGAGCTTTAAGGACGGTCGATTCAATTACGCCTGCGACTGGCCACCCTGCATTTCGTCTTGCGACCCGCGAAAACAAAGATTTAAGCGAGCAACGTGGCCAACGTCCGGATGGTTTAATGCCATTATCACGGAATTACGAGATAAACAGAGATTATCTATTCTCGCGAGCTGCGTCGTCGTGGATTCTTTCTCTCCCGTTGCCAAGTATCTTCGCTCCCTGTTTTAAATCTTTGGTCTCCGTTAGAGCGGCGAGATGGTCGAGAAAACGAACACTCCTTTCTGTAATCTCAGATTTACTTTAGAACGACTTTCGAGATAATACGACGGTTCGTGGGAGGAAGCTTTGATAATTCAGAGTGACCTGGTATAATACTACGATTCGCGATGTAACAATCGGTAGTTTGACATGGGTTCGGCAGCGACGGTAGAAATATTGTGCGCTGTGGAAATTTGCTGTGTTTGAATAGGAGGATGAAAATAGAAATAGATGATCATACGAGGGACATTTAATTATTAAAGGGGCAAGAAGCTCTAGTTTAAAAAATATTTAAATAACAAACACGATACTTTCAAAGTACAAGTTGCTATCTTTATCGTCAATGTAAAACAGCTGTTTGACAACTATTTCGGTATATACAGGGTGTTTCGAAACATGTGCGCTTAACTTCAGGGATGGATTCAGTACGTTAAAATAAGGAAAAATGATCGTATTAACGTATACTCGATGTGACTTGTTTCCGAATTATAGCCTTTTTTGTGTGATATCTGTTATTTAACACTAACCGTGCCACGCCCCGGTTTAAAATTTCAATTTAAAACCATACACCTGTTTTTCCCCCGTATTTTCTTAAAAATAAAAATATGTAATTTTTTTTTGTTTATTATTATCTAAAGGCTGTTTCCTATACTAAATTGACAATCACCTGCATTCCTTTCGTTTCGAAAGAAATATGATTATTTCGTGACCGGTCATTTGCCCGGATAAGTGTCGGTACGGTTAGTGTTAATAATTTTCATAGAAATGTTCGAGGTGGCCATCGTCGGCTAGAATGCAGGCTTCCTAACGTCGTATCATAGATCTTCTCACTCGTTCAAAAATACCAGGTGTTGTTTGAATTCGCCGACAACTCTCTTCAGTACGATATCGCAGTTCCTAGACATTGTTTACTGGTGTGTTACAAATCAAAGACTTTAGGTACCCCCACAAATAAAAATCCAATGGATTTAGATCAGGCGATCGTGCTGGTCGATTAATTGACCCTCCACGACCAATCCATTTAAAATCTCATAGAATCTTATTTATCTCTCAAATCTTATTTAGAATCTCTCATTTAAAAACTGGCTCCCTAGTCGACTAAATTGTGATCGACGTGTATATATTTATATGAACTTTTTCTCTTATTTTAGCGTACCGAATCTATCTTTGAAGTTATGCACGCATGTTTCGAAACACCCTGTATGTATAAAAATATTAGGAAAAATTAGGCTTAGAAGTTCTGCAACATCCGGCTTGTAGTCTAGATCTCGCCCCGTTAAATTCCTTTTTGTTTCACTGTCCTCTCGTGGAATCAAGTAACGAAGAAGCTTTCACAGCAATAAAGAAGTGAAAACCATTGTGCAAATTGGCTTAATAACGAGACAAAGAATTCTTTGCTGCTGGCATACAAAAGCTAGCAGAGCGATGGGACAAGTGCATAATTGTGGCAGGGTATTATGTCGAAAAGTAGGTCAATTGTCAGATTCATTGAATAAACTATATTAAAACAACATCTCTGACGAGACGAGATCTGAGCTACAATACGGATGTGACAGAAACTTCAAGCCTAATTTTTGCTAACTTTTTAATTTTTCAATTTCTTATGTATACTGAAATAATTGCCAAACAGCTGTTCTACGTCGATAACAAGGATACCTACTTGTAATTTCAAAAGTACTGTATTTAGACATTTTTTCAACTTACATCTCTCTTTGTTTCTGTACTTATTAAGTAGGGTAAACATTTTTTGGAGCACTGTGTTTCGCATTTTAGTGTTACAGGTTTAAGTGTGCAGAAGTAATACTCGCGCCATCAGGATATTACGAACTTGAGGAACACGGAGTTTCTCACGGAACCTATGAAAACTAGTCACTCGAAAATACGTGGCGTAAATTCAAAGGCTTTAAACATCACTGCGCTAATGGCGCGGCTGATCGAGAGAAGAATACGATCCAGTCGAAGGAAATTTAATGTTATTGTGGCGTTTAGAGCGGACACCGCTGACGTTTCGGATTTAATGACGGACCTAGTGTCTCTTTAAGTCTTTCGGAGAAATTTCATTTGGCCGGATGCTTGGCTGGCTGGCGTGACGAACAGCTCCGTTGTTCACGCTTGTTTGTTGCTCTCCTGGGATTAGTGTTTCCTTGCTTCGCGCAAGGTTTTCCTATTTTTTGAATTCGAAGAATTGTTCATGAGATCTTTGTGCAATTTCTTTTTGGGGGGAGTTGAGTTTGGGTAAAATTAAATGGAGTGGAAAATTCAAGGAAGTAACATTATGTTGAATGGGTGAAGAATGTATAGTCAGTGGACAAAATCTGTGTACTTATATTTTTATATTTTTTTCAATCTTTCTGACTACTTGAGTTTTTAAATTTTTTAAAAGAAAGTAGTAACTCAATTACTTTTTTTTTCTCTGGTAGCATAGGCGTTTCATGTTAATTAAAATTTAAGTTAGGTTTGACTACCTGACTTTTTAAATAATTTTTTAAAAAGCAATTTCTTTTTGGAGGGAGTTGAGTTTGGGAAAAATTGAACGGAGTGGAAAATTCAAGGAAGTAACATTATGTTGAATGGGTGAAGAATGTATAGTCAGTGGACAAAATCTGTGTACTTATATTTTTATATTTTTTTCAATCTTTCTGACTACTTGAGTTTTTAAATTTTTTAAAAGAAAGTAGTAACTCAATTACTTTTTTTTTCTCTGGTAGCATAGGCGTTTCATGTTAATTAAAATTTAAGTTAGGTTTGACTACCTGAGTTTTTAAATAATTTTTTAAAAGAAAGTGGTAACTTAATTATTTTTTTTTTCTCTGGTAGCATAGGCGTTCCATGTTAATTGAAATTTAGGCTAGTTTTGCGTATTTTTTAAATTATTAACGCTAGAATGCTCATATTCGTATTAAAAAAAAATTATACAATACAAGGATTTCTATTTAAGGGAAGAATGAAGAAAACAAACAAAAACAAACGGAAACTACATTTATTGTAATAGTCTGAAAAGTATTTGAAATTTCAGAACGTTCTCAAATTATTTACAATTCCGCCGATATTATCTAGCGAAATTTTCATCTAGCTAAATATTTTGTCACGAGAAATTTTAAACGAAAAATCCTACACTCGACGTTGATTCGAGCCATTTAATAACATCAAAGAGCTCCGTTAATCATTCTTCTCCTGCTCGTTTCAAAAGGTTGGCCGAGCTTTTATTTCACCACGTTCCTCATTTCGATTTACCTTTGAGACAAATGCAACCGTGATATTCATTACGGCGAAATTGTCTTAACGATAATCTGTCGACGCAGAGGAGTGCGACTTCAATTTCTCGCCCGTTTCCGGTTTCACGTTCTCCCATTCCCCGCAGTGGATTTTTTAAATACTGGAGCGACGGTCTACCTCGCGCCTTCTTCCATCATTAAAGTCGATGGCGTGATCCAGCTGGATCAATTCAAACGCGAAAAAATCCTTCCCGGATACGAGCACTCCCACTTGAGGGCACTCGGAATTTTTCTTTCCGGCATTTTCAACTCTGAAACGATTTTGCCCGGGTTTTCCGTAGATTTGGAATATTTTCAACGTTTAAATTTGAACTTGTACAAGAGAAAATCTTACTAAGGAATATTCAGAAAAATTAATTTAACTTTGTTCTGTAATTTTCAGATATGAGAATTTATTTTGGACACAAACCGTTTTTTTTTTTTAAATTCTTTTTAATGTAGAAGGCATATACAAATAGTGTACAGTCAAGGTAGCCTAATCTCTTAATCTAAGGGACAAAATCCAGTCTTAAAATAGTACACGCCTCAATAATTAATTCTGCCTTCTCTCACAATCTTCAATATTTGTCAACGAAAAATCGACTGCTTTAAAAATACAGCTTCAAAGTTCAAAATAATCTCTATTACTTTGAATGACTATTTTCCATTTATCGTGCAACTGACGAATCCCTTCTCCGAAAAAATATCGCGCCTTTGAGTGGACAAAGTGGTCAGGACTTTTTGAAAAAGGCTATCAAATTAATTTCTATACCAAACATTTTTATAACAAAAGTAACATTCTAATTCAAATTCTTACAAAAAATCCATCTTCGTGATTAAACCTATAACCTAACTTTCCACCTACCGGAGTGTTCCAAGAACTGCGCTAATTAACGCGTCACCTAATGTACTCGTGTACAAGTGGCTTAATTCACCGATCGAGAAGCAATCAGTATCGGCGGAAAAAGATGTCGAACGGTGGAAGGTAGACCGTTCGAGGGTCGTGGAAATTTACCTTGTAAAGTTGCCCGGAAGATTTGTTCTCTCCCTCTCTCCCCTTCTCCGCCTCCGACGACCGTTGGTGGCGAAGTTGAGGAACATTTTAGAAAAGTTCTCCCTGAAAAATAGAAGAACGCCGGAAGATAAACTTGCCGGTTTTTAAGTTTCATCTCGATGAAGCTCCTTTTTCTCCCACGGCGGCGACGAACGCTAGCTGAAGGGACGAATCAATCGATAAACAACGTTAATCGCATTATAATCAAAATATTTCCCCCGGTATAATCAGCGATACGTATTCACGGTGCGTCCTCCGGCCATGAATAATGCAGAAGCCACTTCGTGGTATAATTTTTATTAACGACGCCCGCCTCTAATCCTGTAACTCGCTGTTCAACTTGAGCCAATCACGACAAAAGAACCTGGGTTTGGTTCGTGGTTCGTGTATTGATTAAATTCGCGATATATTCAATCGAACGTTTGCTTTCCAAGCTTCTCGGAGCGACGTGCGACTGCAGAATTGGAAGATCTTGTAATTGATTCACGTTTTCAGTGATAGCTAGGGGAGAATCGTGCAGTACCGGCCAAAGCTAGATCTCGCTTATACCGTTAGTATATAGCCCCGGGTATCAGTGGCTTCAGTTTTTCAAGCTCTGTCGTTGTGGCAAAGATCGTTAGAATCTGAGAGTTACACCTCGGGGAGCTTTTCTTGTAAGGAAGACAAAATCGTCCAGGTGAGGGTGTAGTTTCCAAAATCAGCCAGTGCATACTTATCCTCCTTCGTAGCCCCTTCTCTGTGTTTCATCCCTCTCCCCGAACTTTCCCTTTCTCCGCGTAGCCGCGTCTTCCACCCCCAATTTATCTCTTCCTCTTCTATGTAGCGGCAGTATGGCCCCGACAGCCGACAGCCACAACGTGCGTCGCCGAGCAAACTGTTCATCAACCCTCTCCCCTCTGCTGTCGCCATGAAACTGGCTCGCCACTCGTACCAACCACTCTCTCCCACACTAACCCCGCGACGCTCAGCCACGAGCCAACGACAGTATCAGTGCAACTGCATTCAACTTTCTCCCTTTCCATTTGGTTTCGAGTTCGAGTTGCTCCGCGGTTGACGCTTCCCCTTCCCACCTCTGTTGAGAATAACGCGCGAGTTGTCGACTTTTTGTCACTTTTTCTTCTTTTTTCTCTCTCTCTCTCTCTGTCGAACTGTCGCGTTTGACCTCGCTTGGTTCCTGATGTGAAAATATTCCTGCTTCGTCTCGTTTCTCCGTTTTCATTTTCGAATTTTATTTCTGTCGGTGGCTCAATCCTTTCGTGACCAGTGGGTCGCACCGAGGCTGTTTCAGGGCTGTTTTCACCCCTTCGACGTGGCTTTCGGCACGTAAAAACAGAAAATACGCGTCAAATATTTGTTTGAAAATTGCGTGGGTTTCTTCAAAATCGGTGATTCATTCTTGGAGACGCTACTTCGTCAGAGTAGGTCAGGTCGCTCATTAGGAATATTTCAGGCAAACTGATCGCGCACTTTTCTCGAAACCTTCGGAAGTATTTAATACAAAATTAGTCGACAGTTATTTACCATATTTAAAATATTACCAACATTTCTTTCCCGCGCCGTGTTTAACGCTCGTTCCGCCGGTGTCGGAATATTTTTTAGAACAACTGTACACAACCGCGCGTGGCAACGAAACAATTTCCGGCGTAACAAGTCTCGTAGCTCAGTCGGTTAATTCCGCGAACCGAAAATCCAACGAAAATGTGAAAAGGTTCTCGCATAATCGTGCTGGCTGTCAGAACGAGGCGTTGAATTTGTCACAGGGTGCAAAAGGTTAACACCATGCGCTGTGGCACAGCTATGCCGTTCAATTATCATGCCTGGCGCATCATGAAACATGCAAGCCACATGGTTGCTTGCCGTACCGTGGCATATTGCCACTGCTACGCGTACAGCCCCATAATTAATTCAACCATCTCTCTCTTCATCGACGAAAGGGGGGAGGAGTGAAAAAAAAATGCATCGCCGAGCAATCTTTCTCGGCGTACGGCTGTGCTCCATTCGTCGATAAACTGATTACCAACCTTCACTTCCCTTAACGACCAGCGATCATGAATCGTTTTACGATGGCAATTCACCAAGAAATTAGAAGAAATTGGATTGTAGGCGCGGGAGAGCGTCGCGACGCCCGGGCGTCACAGGCGCCTACGCGTCGGTGC
Source organism: Habropoda laboriosa (assembly GCF_001263275.1). Taxonomy (NCBI): domain Eukaryota; kingdom Metazoa; phylum Arthropoda; class Insecta; order Hymenoptera; family Apidae; genus Habropoda; species Habropoda laboriosa. The sequence goes on along the minus strand of NW_017100132.1, from coordinate 277,564 downwards.
ACTGTATAGCTGGTGCGTGCACGCGTGCATAATTCCGTCTATTCACGGACGAAAACGTCATTTGACGCTAATACACCAGCTACCCTCTCCATCCTCCGACCTCCTAGAGGCCTGAATTACCGACGGCGGAGGGGGGGGAAGGGAGGGTTCGTTGGTTCAGGGACACCCGTCAGAAACGATTAGATGACGCACTGTATATGCCGGAGTAGCTACCCCGTCATTAGCGTTTCTAAATGTTGCTGCAGTTGTTTCTAGCGTGGAATAACGAGGGATGAATGGATTAATAATTAATACTTTGCACCGTTCCCCCCCTTTTGCTCTCTGAAGTCTTCGCGAATGTACAGGGTGTCCTGCAGTTTCTGTGTGAACTTTACCGGTGTATTTTACAGATGAAAGTAAAAATGACGTGTTCGGAATTTGACGTGGTGTAAAATAATTACTCGTAGGTTGTGTAACCAAAAGTACGTGTTTATTTACTTCAATTAATACTTACACTAGTTTATATGTGTGACGCGACGCGCGTAGAATGAAAGCCTCGTGTCTTGTTCGGGGTTCGTTTAAATAGCACCTTTTCCCCTGGGGAAGTCCCAGAAAGTGGGTGCGCGGGCCCACATTGCCAAAGCGCTACTCTTGCCCTCGAGGACGAAGAGTTAAGAATTAATAAATAACGTGAAACTGTAGCTATGTTTGCATATCGAATACAGAATTCTCGAATTTATTGTTGACCAAATTTCGACGCAATTTTGCCTAATTTCGGTAAATTAATTAATTTAATTTGTTTACTGATTTTGAGTATAACTATGCTTCTGTATTATGAACTGTTTCCTTTATAGTTCTGCATAAGTATAAATCGAGAGGTGTTAGGTTGGCCACGCACTTAGGCCTGGCGACTCTTGGCCCTCGAGGCGAAGAATCGAGAGATGTTTCTCCAAACATCTCCGAGTTTCTTCGTCCTCGAGGACAAGAGTATTGCCTCGGCAATGCAGTCCTGCTCCTCCACTTCCTGGGACTTTCCCAGGGAAAAGGGGCTACTTAAGGGAGCCCCGAAAAAGGCAGGAGGCTTTTTGGTCGTAGACCTTCTCTGCACGCGCATCACATAGTTTACATTTGAAATTAATTTAAGCATTACGTTTAAATAAATATATTTTTGTTACCCACTTTGCGAGTAATCATTTGCACCACGTCACTTCCAAACCCTCTTACATAAATGTTTACAAAAAAGAAGAAAGTCTTCGCATAACGTACGTACGAAGAATAACAATGTTTAGCAATTCTCTTACATTCGGCTCGCATGTCGACAAAAGTCAAGTAGTCAGACAGTTGAGAACTCCTTTTAAAGGCTCTATGAGCCTGTTTCTTTTTACGAACCGACGCAATTAAGGTATGAGAAAACCATTTAGGAAAAGTCGAATGTTGATAATACATTTTTGGAATAAATTTCTCGATCGCAAAATAAAGGTGGTCGTACGAAAGTTTCGTAGAATCGTCGACGTTTGTATTTGCGAGCAAAACGTCCCATTCTATATGATTTAAGTAGTCAATGATACTATTGTAGTCGACATGTTTAAAGTTGTAATAGGAGTATGTGGTATGCTGAGTATTTCTTATGTTTTCAAGATTAATCGAGATGTGGAGAGCGGGATGGTAACTGTCACATTTTTCAAACGACTCAGAAGAGCACGTAACACGTGTTGACGCGATATTTGAAAAGATTAAATCTAAAGTATTGCCGAATGAATTTAGCACAGAGTTGCGTTGGGATCCATTATAAAAGTTGAAAGTAGAGGAGAGAATTCCAGCAGATGCAATTTCGTTAGTGGAAACATTTGAATTCGCGGGAAATGAGTTGGAGCCGGACCATGTGATATGAGGAAAGTTATAATCGCGACAAGTAATATAGTTACAGTTCGAATATTTGTCTAAAATATCAGAAATAGCAGAACAGTGTGCGGAGGCAAATAAACCATACCGATTATTAGGGGAAGAGCTCCAGATGTGACTTCAACAGCAGTTCCTTGATCTTTTTAAGAAAATCATCATTCGATGATATTACAATGCCGTGAGTTGGTGTGGTAGGAGAGGCAGTGGGTGTCAGATCATCTCCGCAATCTAGCAGCTTTCCTTTATAAAAGGGATGCTGAGTTCGGTGAACACAGGCAGGATGTGACGCAACGTCACAAGATATATGTACATGTGACGGGCTTTGCTACCGCTGTCCCACATCCTTTGCATATCAGTCGCTTGAGACATATTTACTCAATCAGTGATGGCCAGGAGAGAAACACTCTAAGTTGAAAACACTGTACCTAATATGGTGAAGAGTGTTAGTATGTCCGTGTGCACCAACACGTCGAACCGCTGATGATAAACACAACGGGAGACACAGACTTCACACCAAACGAACTCCAAACCAATCAAGATGATGCAGAAAAACTTCAATAAGTCCACGATCAGTTGACCAACTCACACCTCGCTTATATGAAAATGATCAGAGTACAGAGACGAATCGTTTAATATATAACTCAGGCTCGGTTGGAAATATCGGGCCGTTGATCGGGCCCGAAATACGGAGAGCTCGTTAATTCCCCTGCAGCAGCTCCTCGCGTCGACAACGTACTATTTCATAATAGTCTTATTTTTAGCTGTAGAACAGTGGCAAAGTTTTTACGGAAACCTGTGGGACACTCAGTATGTAGAGTGTTGTGAAGTTTGAGAGCATGTATTGTATGCGAAAGGAATGTGAGCAGTTTGTATGTCTGTTAGCCAATAGAGTGACTATTCACGGCTGAATTTCTGTTATATCATCGTATAAGCTGGAAATAGTGGATAATAATAGGAGCAACAGGTTTTTAAATGGATTTAATTCGTACATTTTTTTGTATCATTAATTGTAGAAAATTTGTAATAATATTACAATAAATCTGCTACAGTCCCTTTAGTACTTCACACTTCCATTACAACGAAATTTTATTTTTTACAATATTTATACAACTATCACGTCATCCCTTAAGTAATGTCGTTTATTAACCCTAATTTTCACTGCAAAAAATTAATTCTTACGTTTATCTTCAATCAATTTTTAACAAGTTACCGATGTTTATTCAAATTTAAAAAACCATTGTCATTCCTTCCCGGAAAAATCCAGCATTTCATGTGCGTTTCTTTTCCTCACCAATTTGCGAAACGATACATTTGCTCTTCCAGCGGTAAGGGAAATTAGGGATGAAACGAAGAAGGTTAAGATAAATCCACATGTTCGAAAAGAAAACAGAAGACGCAGTTGCGGTCTCTTTTAAAGAGCAGCTGGAACGAAAATAGAAAAGGAGGTTAAAACGCGTGACTGTTCGAAGAAAAATACTTCGCTAGGCGGAAAGATGAATATTCCTGCTTCGACACTCGGTGTAATTTATCGCTGCCTGTCGAGACAGCATTAGTCGTGTTCCAATGAATCGCGCGGGCGAAATTCTCTCGGCGACGATGCGTCTTCCGCGAAGTGGAAATTCGGAATCATGAAGCCAGCCAATTCTGGCAGTGTGTGTCGGTCAATAATGCCAATCTTGCATCCGAATGCAGTTTCGAGGACGCGAAAATCCTTTGAAATCACGCGATACCGCCGATAGAGGTGGTTTGATGCATTGTTATTGTTCCAGGAAACTGGATTTGAAGTTGTTGATTGAACGCAATGCAGATTACGTTTGGGCTTTCATTTAACCGAGAAAATTTTAGGTATTGATTTAGTGGTGTCTTGGCTGTTTTAAAATGGAATTGCTATTCTTGCTTCTCTCCGCTTAATTTTTCCTTCTCGCGATGCAACGTCGTCCGATTCGGCCAGAAATGTCGGAACGTGTTCCCGACTTCTATTTCGTCGTGAAAGGAAACGTGGGTCTATGTAGTTCTAAACCAATCAGACTCGCATAACCTCCACTCGTCATCTTTTCAGCACCGTTAAGTTCTTCCTCCTCTCTTTTCAATTGTTCCTTGAAAGATAATTCGGATTGTTGAAATTTGGTCAATTTTCTTGATTTTGATTAAGCTCCTTTGAATTCTATTCGAGTTTTTGAAAGTTTACCGGAGTTTATTCTGGTTGATTGAATTTTGGTAGAGTTTTTTCTTAATTATTGAATTTTGTCGAATGTTATTTGAATTTATAAATGTTTATTATAACTTGCTCGAACTTCATTTAACTTTGTCGAATTCTGTTGGACTTCCTAGAAAATTCTTGAGATTCCTTGAATTTCGTTGAACTTTCTTAAAGTTCAGAACTTCCTCATATTTGGATTTTATTAAATTCTCTATTTAATTAACAAGTATCCTGCATCCTGCAATCACACGTCTACAAATTTTACACATAAAGATTGAAAAACTTAAAAAAAAAAAATAGACTAATTCATTACCCAATACTCAGAAAAAAAATCAGAAATGGTCCCACAAAACGCAACTGGAACTTACAAATATCTTAACCCGTTTCATTCGAAATTAACTCTTTGCAATCGAACTTCGGGATATTCCCAGCAAGGCGTTTCTGCCTTCTAAACGCTCTGTGCACCTTTTGCCTGCAGACACGGGAGGGGGGATAATAATATGCACACAGCTTAAACAAACTCGTTCGAATAAAATTCATACGTTTTTTGGACAATAATTGACTAAACGCGCGTTACTAAAAAATACTTCCGACCAGTACGACTACCATGCCTATATAAAATACAACTGCAAAGAGTTAACCCTTTGCACTCGGAGGTGATTTTTCTGTAGAAAAGGTTGCAAATCGGATGTTTGAAATTTTTTCAAACTATCGTAGAAATAAAGTATACTATTTTATTTAAATATTCAATGTATTCTCTGTTTCACTGTGGTGAAGAAATTTATGTTGGTCCGTAGATCTGTTCCCCGTCTTGGTTAATTATTCGCCAAGTGACGATTATTTAATGTCGCTTCTCAGTCGCTGCTCGATTGCAAAGGGTTAATCTACAGTCTCCGCGATACCACAACTTTTGCTCACCGGCGATAAATCCAAAAAATCAGCCATTATCCGGCAACCGCAAGAATTCCAGTCTAAGAGCACCTAAGCGTCAGCAGAAGACGCCCGAGGCGGCGTCGACGGGCCACGCGGGGCAAATAAATAGCCCCATGAAAATTCAGAGTCGCTCCGCGTGACGGCGACGAGTGCTAACGTCGTTCGTGCATCAATTAAGTTATCGTTCTCTCGGGGTGGTAAGTAATATTGGCGTGACCGGGGCTGGCTGGATTCTACCCCAGCTACGTCATCCCCCTTTTCTATGCCGCGACGCCACTAGCGCTATTAAGACGCGGTGCTCTGCCACCTCTAACATCCACCGCCGCCGCCATCCCATCTCCCACCCCTTTCTGCTTCTTCTCGCTAGGCATCCAAACCGACGCCACCTCTCCTTCGCCCCCGTTCGTCTCACGATCGATCTTCATCCAACTGGCTGCTCTACAAGTCGACAAGCTGGCTGTGCTCACGCTTCGACACCTCTGCAGCCAACTTTCACACCTCGAGAGCAGCCTGTCTTCACTCGAATCGACGCTGTTGAATTTTCATACGCGTTTTTTTCGCCCAATTCACAACCACCGTCCTGGTTCCCCCGGGTAAACTAGGCGAACCGATGATTAGGTGACTTGTTGTTTTGGAATGTTCAGCCTCGGTCGAGAGGCTGGCTTGCTTCCTGAAGCGTTTTGGAGGATTCCTCGTTTCATTCGTTCCGGGGTAAACCGAATAAGACGGGAATTATTCATTTATTCGCCTTGGAAATCATTCTCGTTCCTTACGGTACACTTATGTCAACGGTTTTTTCCAAACCTTGTTGATTTCTGAGATGGAGTTTAGTTCATCTAGGGAGTTGGTAAATTGTATTACACGACTGTCTTTTTATTTGTGTTTGCTTGAAAATCGTCACATGTTATTGTCGCGAAAAGTACAAACTTCAGAAAGTAGGTTAAGCTTTTTTAATGGGCAGGGATTAGTAGAAGACTGAAAGTTTTGTCCGTGAAGAAGATGCAATAGAATTTGCAAGTAGAAGGAACTTGATCATTACGAGTTAGACTTAATTAGGATTTAATTTTCTGACTCGTGAATGATCGCTCTGAGTACACGTTATGTACATGCAATCACGTATACAGGGTGAGTTATTGAAAACATGCATTAAAGCAAGATATTAAAATATTTCCTAAGCTAATGGCCTTCTGACATAAACAGCTTAATACTCTTCTATAGATAATGCATTTGAAAATATATTCTACAAAAGATCTACTTACCTTAACCCATTGACAGTCTAATAAAATTATGAATTACGGTAAAAAAGAATTTATATTCCACACATATTTTCCGCCACATATTTTTCTGTCCGTTTAGGCTAATTCCGGAGGATCTCTGGGTCTTTGGGAAATGGCTGAAATTTTTGTGAAATTTTAATGGGAATCTTAACCCTTTGGCAGTTTAATAAAATTATGAATTACGGTAAACAGAAATTTATATTTCACACGTATTTTCTTAATAATTACGTCGGTTATGATTATTTTTGAAACAAGGGATACAACTCTACGCCAGTTAGGACAATAATATCTCGTCCTTTTTTAACTTTCTTCTTAAGACTCTCCCTTGAGTTAAACGGTTAAATATTTCTTTCACTCACACGGTATAAACTGTCGAAGGGCTAAATTATGCCACTCTGGAAATTATTCAGCTCTTGTCTGAATCATTTTTCGATGTTACCAACGCTTTCGAAGATATACACGCAGATGGACATAAATGAACCGCCCTGTATATCTTAAACGTAGAATCTTGCGGGAAGGGCAGTGAACATGATCGATGAGTCGGTTCTCAAAATGGCAAGTTTCATCAGTGTTTGCCCATCAAGTGACCTGTAGCTTCCACTGTGTAGGGGATCGCTGGAAACTGACCTAACCGACGAAATTGGGTCGCGTCAGGGATTTATGACTGGCCTAATACTGAAACTGATATCCATAAAGCAATTTTTGGCTAGTGAACCAAAAAGCTACGACCGGTGTGCATATTTTGGTCAGCGTTTAGCTCGAAACAATCTCACAGCTTGCCTGATTAAATTCTCAAAAATCATTAGCAGATCAGACACTGGTTTATGACATGTCAATCTGCAAACATACACGACTGACAGAAACCCTGAACCTGATAACCATAAAAGAATTTTTGGCTAAGTAACCGGAAAATCACGTTCAGTGTCTATGCCTCAGCATTTAGCTTCAAATGGTTTTACACTGATTTATAACATGTCAATGTGTAAATCCATGTGACTAGTAAAACACATACACGTGAGTACTTTTAGGTTAGTTTTATGAAGAATAGCTCTAACATCGTCCATTTTGTCGTTATCTGGTTTCAAGGATCTCACAGCTTCCTCCTTCATTCACAAACTAATTTTCTCTAGATCCTTGAGAATTGGACAGTCTAAATGGCAGATATATGACACATATATTTCTAAATTCTCAAGACTTGCTGAATCTCTAAAGCTAATCACACAAGAAATTGACCAATCTCAACCTTTATCATCATCCCACTCCAAACAATCTCACAAACTAATTTTCCAAGAACCCTCAATAATTAGACACTCTGAATCCCACAGATCACAGATTTACGACACGTTAATTTCCAAATTCCGAGAGCTCGCAGAAGCTCTAAAGTTAACCAAACAAAAAACTGATCAATTTTATTCTCCGGTGACTCATGTTCCAAGCTTCATTATACTATCCCCACATTGATCAGCATCTCATTTGAAATCATTTTACAATTTTCTCAGTCTCCTATTCTCCAACTAATCCGAACTCTTAACGATTATTCTAAATCACATAGATACCAGATTTATAACACATCAATCTCCAAATTCTCAAGACTGACCAACCAACAAATCGATCAAATTCACCCTTCATCGTCTCATATTCCAAGACTCGTTCCACAATCCCCATGCTCATCACTATTTAACTCCAAACAACGTGATACGTTCCCTTTACACCCTATTCTCCCATCAATCCTCCAGGACCCCCTCAACGCCGAGCCACTCTGAATCATGCAGGTCACATAACGATCTCGTTCGACAGCGATGCAATCGAAACGGCTGACTTCTTTAAAACCACCGACCCTCTAGAGCCCTGAAACGCGTTTCCTCGGGACGACGCATTAGCCGTGCGGCTGTCCCCGCGTTTCTTCCTTGCTCCTGGATCTCCGTGAGCTTCCGTGTGCTCGTAAATTCCTCTCCGATGGCTCGCGTGGTCCAGAGACACCGTGTACGTCGACACGTAGCCAAGCAGCTCGAGGTACGACTCTCCAGCGTCCGGTTTATCTTGGAAATGTCCGCGGCACAGGCCACCACCGGGAAAGACTCGTAACGCCTTCGCTGCGTTACGTCGAAGAAGATAAAAGGTTCTTGACGGTAAGTCGCGCGATACGTGCTGCTGTAAAGGAGATAGCTTTTACGGTTGCTCGATGGTTAGCGTTTAATTCGTCCAGAAACAGTTTCTCGCGATAGGTAAGAGGGTGTGTGTGACGGTGAAGAGTTTCAGTATAGCAGAAAGAATTTCGACCTAAGAAACCTTGCACTGTGACGGAAAGAAAAGGTATTTGCATGCTAAAGGGCTGTTGTTTCAAAACACTTGCGCCGTTGCGTGAATAACAGAAGTCAGTCTGACTTGTCTTTTCGTACAGTTAACACGAAGTGAAGCGTGACAGAAAATCGTGCCGCTGTAGTTGCTCTGCGTAAGCATGGAAAGAGCGTTAGCCAGATTTTCGAGCTTTTGAAACCTTGGAAGTTGAAGACGGAGACAATTTGGACAGGTTGAAGAAAGCTTTGGCAGAAGCAGCTAGTCTAATATCCTTTGAAACTGTGCTTGCCACGACAGTTGACTTGTCGCGTCGTTTGCAAGCTTGTATCAAAGCAACGGATGGTCATTTCGAGTAAGACCCTTGAATTTTGCTCGTTATTACACGTATCGATGAATTCTGAATATGTAGTTAGAGATTATAACATTTCCTACTTTTTTTTTACTATTACCCGATATATTTGTCACGGAACTTTTGGCAGGGCCAGATGTATCCGTCGCAGATATACGTATACAATTTACAGACACTCTGTATCAATTTTTAGCTTTTATTTTCACGGAGGAAAAGGTCAATAGTCTCGTTTTCACTCGTTTAACAGATTTCACCCTATTTGCAAAACGAGGACGATATGTATTCATTACCATATCCAGTTGTGTGGCGCGACATGCATTAATATATTTCGCGTGTAATTCTTATGGGAAATCGGGGTTGCATGGTCGCCAGGAGAATTAGCGATGACTTGTTTGCTCGAAAATAAACTCGGGAATGTGCACGGAGGATGTTTCATCGCGGCCTGACACGTAATGACATTATGTAAAATATATCGTGACGCTTAACGAGCCGAAATATTTGTTCAAAGTAAAATAATTCCGATTGATTTGACGCCCGATTTAACACCTCGTGCCGCCATGTCAAACGAGCGAGTAGCAAGGATAATTAGGAATTTTCGTAAAGTGCTCGTAGATTTTTTCTCAGCTTGGTGGAAAGAAGAGACGGGAAAATCGTGAAATTGTAGCGAATTGAAAAACGGGGGAAATTACATTTTACAATTAGCCACGGAAATTGATTCGTTATTTATGAATTTTCCATCGTAACGGTTTCATTGTTAATTTTATCGGAGCCTTGTAAGGTTCGTTTTTTCTCATTCAGAGTAGGAAATTTTTTGATAAAAATTTCACGGTGTTTCTTTCTCTCATTCGTGGTTTTTAAACGCGTTCATAATAATTAAATTGTTACGGAGCAGATTATACAATGTGGTATTTCGTGCAGGGGAATATGAATATTAAATGGTGCGTCGGTGCAGATTTCAATTAAAGAAAATATGAAAATTCGATACTGACGATCGTATCTGTACGATGTTTAAAATTTCATGAAATTCCATTTTGTTCTGTGCTGTTTTATTATGTTTTTATGCATTCTGGTTGAACTCACTTTTCATCCACGCCTTTTCACTGTTTCATGTCAGATTTTTGATAATTTCGACGCGATGTCGTTCGATTTTATCTTTAGATAACGAGACAATTGATAATTAAACGCTTTCCAGCGATCTAACCTCAAAATTTAACGAACAGTGTACAGAAGTTTGAACAAACAATCACAGCAAATCTTCTATGCCAGCACCTTCTACTCGTTTCAAGACATAACCTGAAATCTACAAAAGTTAAAAGTTGAAAACACTCCAAATATGTAAAATATAACCTAAAACCTAAGTGTAGAATATATCAGAATCGTATAAAATATATACGAAAGCGGAAAATCCAGTACACACGAAGAATGTAATACATAACCTAAAAACTGAATATGGAAGAAGCTTGAAACACGCAGAACGAAATCTAGATGTTAAAAGATCCATATTCCCGAAATATGTAAAACCTAACCTAAAATCTGAGAATCGAGCACACTTGAATTACATGAAACACAATTTAAAAGTAAAAAAAGTCCGATGCAACGGGGAAATGTAAAACATAACCTAAAAACCCGAATCTAGATTCAATATCGAAATACTTTTCAATAAAAAACTAACCTCACTATTTGACAGTCAACTGCCAAAACCTGATGTTTCGACGCGATTCTTAAACTTTACGGTTTCAGGGTATCGCGTCTCTCACGCGCCAAATTAATATTGTATGAGTGTGTAAGTGTGAACTATGGTGTGACGTGAACTGTGTTGCTGATCTTTTGGAAACTTTTTCGACATAGCAGGCGCGTTGGGCCTTTCGTACAGTTTTTATCCCCACCCTGGCTTTCCCCAGTCGACGGGGTGGGGGTATGAGACCCCGCGGAAGATCAGTCCAAACGGGACTGATCTCTGCGTGTGTATGCACGTGTGGCTTTACGACACGTGAATTGCTATTGAAGGAAATGTACGAGCGCCAGGAAGGTGTATAGCACGCAGAAGCGTCGAGTTTCTGCGTCCATAAACACTTTCTGGTCATCGACATCGCTTCTGTCGCGGTAGGCGCCACTCGACCTGTGGTATGCGAATGGGTTTCCCTTATCCTATGATACACATCTCCTTAAAAATTCGCCCGATCCATTAGGACACCTTCCCTGCATTCCAGACCGACGCCAAGATGGCTTTTCCCCATACCGCGACTTTCCGAGTCCTCTTCCGAATTTTCCCTACCCCGCGCGCATTCCACAGCGTCCATCCCCTCCAGTAGGGCCCCATATAAATACTGGACCCAAACAAGGGAAGTTTAGTCTTACGTTTAAATCTAAGGAACCACAACGTCACATTGTAACAGTATTATTATAAATAAAGCACTTTAAACAATCTCCGGAGTGACCTCGACGACACTTCGAACGGAAAAGTAAACACAAAAGAATTGAAATTAGAAGCTCTGAAAAATAACAGGCCTGGTCGTCTGCGACGCAATACCTGATATAAATTCTGTGACAAATATATTGGGTGGTCGTAAAAAAAAATAGGAAACGTTATAATCTCTAACTATTCAGCATTCATCGACACGTCTAATAACGAGTAAAATTCAAGGATCTTATTCTAAACGACCACCCGTTGCTTTGATACAAGCTTGCAAACGACGCTGCCAGTCAGCTATCGTGACAAGCACGGTTTCTAAGCATATTAGGCTAGCTGCTTTTACCAAAGCTATCTTCAACCTATTCAAATTGTTTCTGTCTTCTATTCCTATGAATTACGGAAGACAGTGTCAGGAGTAGGGTGGGCGTGAAATTAATTGAACGTGTCTACGTTTTTACAATAGCATATGTTATTCAAAATCTATATCCGCGTTATCTGAGCGTCGTTCGCAAATAGTACGCGTTCAACGGTCTCGTGAAGAGTGAGGACGCGTCGTCCTGCCGATCCCTGTCCACCCCTACGCGAACAGGCCCAGGAAAAACCCAAAGGGGCCAGTCACCCCCATCGAGCGCGCTGGGCCTGGCTTCAAGGTGCTCGCTTCACCGTCTTCGGGACGGATTTTCTCACAACAGTCTAACTGATTTTTATTATTTGCACAACGATGTAAGTATTTTGAAATAATAGCCATTTGGCATGTCGATACATTTTGTATCATACAGAGAGGGTATAGTACTGTGCAACAGAATTTATGGCAGGATTACATAGGTATGTGAACAAATGGTCTACGAGACTGTAGAATTTTTGTTTCCTTTTTCTCTGTGTGTAATTTACGAGGGCTGGAATGTATTTAATTTTCTTCTTTGTGTAATTTTTAGTGCACGTGGAAATTAGGTTATGATTAATTTGGATGTTGTTTGCTTTCCTGGAGGTATGTAGTTTTTTTTCCCGTACAGAATTAGTCAAAAATTTTCGTAATGAGCACTTCATGGCGAAAAATATTTCAAATGTAATTGAAACAACCGGCTGTTTTTATTCGAAGTGAAATATTTTCCTTTTTAATCCGGCAAAAATATATATACATGGATGAACGTATTTAGAGTAGCGTGTTAAACATTCTTTGATCTGTGCGCAAAAATACAGAATACTGTACGCGTTTCGATTATTAATACTTTATATTCGATGCTGCTTTTTTGTACGAAGTACCAATATATCAGGGATATTGTTCAAAACGAACCGAAAGATAAGTCATACGAGCGTTTAATAAATATCATGATTTTATTTGAATATTCCTTGTACGCTGTGTATACAGCAGGAAAATCTATAGTGACAATTTGAAAATTCGTTACGTAAATACGTATACAATGTTATTGTTGTTACACAATTATCAAAAAATGAAGAAAGCAAATTTCAAAAATATTTACAATTGTGAAAAAATTCAAAATGGTATTAACCTAGAATTGTGAGGAACACTTTTTCTGTTTCTATTTTTTATATTAATCAGTATTTACGTTTATGCTAGGAAGTATGGGGGAAAAAATCTAATCTAAAACATTTAATCTTGGCTCATATATGTGCATCTGGAGTCTCGAAAGTGTTAAATCACGCCATTATTAGTGCCAAAAAAAAAATCTAATAAAATACTACATAAATAATACAGATTACTGTATAAAAACAACTATACTGTATAAAATTACTATAAAGTACAATACTATATAAACACAGCAATGAACTACCATACTATGTAAAAAAAGAATAAATGAATAATACTGTTACTCTATAGAAACTACCAAAAGATACTGCCTAAAGTAGTAACACAGCAAATATCGTCCCAATACCAAATATACTCCACATTCTCAAAATACCTTGAAAAAGGGATACTTAAGTATCACAAACAGCGGAAAAAAACAAACAAACTTGTTAGAAATATCCACAACTTCGATATCGTCCTCCTCTATACGCTGTATCGATATATTCGACGTATCAAAAACACGCTACCCCCACCATTTCACCCCTCGAACAGCCCAGGCGTATTGAATAACATTCACGAGGCATCGTCGAACGCACGGGGAATTACCGATGTGTATTCACCAGTGGCCCGTTTCCCCGTGAACGTCTGTCCACATTGGCCACGGTTCTCGAGACGGCGGCCGCTTTCAAGGGCGATTTCATGCGACGCCGATTTAAGATCTCTCTTGGCCGTGGTGGTTGCTGGAGTAGCCGATCCAGCGTTTCCTCTTTTTGCACACTGACGCCGGGCACCCATACGCGTTCGGGATTACCGTGAACAGAGAAAAAGGGTGAGCGAGAGGAATGGAGAAATGGCGAAGGGGAGAGAAAAAGGGGAATAAAGAAATATCGAAAGAGACAAAAGAAGCGGTGTAGAGAAATGCAGAGAGAGAGAGAGAGAGAGAGAGAGAGAGAGAGGGAGAAAAGAGGAAAATAGAGGGAAACAGATAGAGGAAGCTGGAGGGAGAGTAAGAGGAAAGAAGAAAGAAAGAGAAATGCAAAAATAAAAAATGAAAGGGACAGAGAAAAAAAGATATATATATATATATATAGAGAGAGAGAGAGAGAGATAAATATATATATGTATGTATATGCACAAAATCTTTATTCCAGTTACACTAATATTACAAACAAATTTCTTCTTTTTCTAAAAAGACAGAATTTTTATTTGCAAATTATCTACGGTGTTTATTAGACACATTACTTTTAAATAGTTCGAAATTTTAAAGTCATGAAAACTTAAATCGTAAATAATACCAGACGATTCTTTGCATAGCGATACATGTGTGTATATGTGTGTGATATTTGTATCATTTTATGAAAAAAATCTTTTTCCACCTATGCTCTTAAATACACAGCAATACATACAATTAAAATAACTTTT
>NW_017100132.1:250708-259679 GCF_001263275.1 Habropoda laboriosa | reverse complement strand
ATAGAGAGAGAGAGAGAGAGAGAGAGAGAGAAGAGGGAAATAGGGAGAAAAAAAATAGGCAGACAAAGAGAGAGAGAGAGCAAGAATGGTAGGAGAAGGCAAAGAGAGAAATAGGGAAATAGAGAAAGATAGAAGGGATGAGGGAGAGACAGAGAACAGGCCGGAATGAAACGCCATAGAGAAGAGGAAAGGGGGCAGAGTTTTTCTCGATGACCGAACATCGACCACGACTTTCCTCCCCATTTCGCCTTCCCTTTCTCCACATATGTGCGCGCGTATGTGTGCATGATGGCTCGGTTACCAACGTTACAAGCCTCGAGACTCGAGGGGGCGACCTCTTCTCGGTGCTCCCCTATTTCCAGCCTTTTTCCTGCCTCCTTCCAGAGATATATAGGCAGCCACTAAACTTCTGTCCTTCCCATCAATTTCGCTGCACGAGCACACCGTCCTAGGCGGCCCGCTCGCCCAGGCCTCGTTCACCAAACGCCTCCAGGTCTTGTCTTTTTGTTCACGCTCCGAGCAGACCTGAGCTGAACGAGTAACAGCACGTGTCGACTGTCTTCCGCGTTGTCCAGGAAATCCTCCTGCGCGGCTCTCATCGCTCAGACCTGACTCCTAGGGGCTAGGGAGGTCCTTGAACGGGGCACTTGGTGTGTCACCGTGTGACTGGTGAAATTGAATCGACGATCTGGTTCTTTGGAGTGAAGGCCCCTGGCTTTGCTCGAGAGCTCTCCGGGCGCCCGAAACGGACCTTCCTGAGCAACAATCCTATGCCGAGGAACTGTACGAATATAGAAAACTAAATTTCTATATTTCCTGTTTCTCACTCCCTTATAATGAGTGTCGAGATCTCTTGCCCCTGGCTTTGCCCGCAGCACTGCCCGAGAGCTCTCTGGGCGCCCGAAACGGGCCTTCCTGAGCAACAATTCTATGCCAAGGAACTGTACGAATATAGAAAACTAAATTTCGAAATTTCCCGTTCCTCACTTCCTTATAATGAGTGTCGAGATCATTTGCCCCTGGCTTTGCCCGCAGCACTGCCGAATATAGAAAACTAAATTTCTATATTTCCTGTTTCTCACTCCCTTATAATGAGTGTCGAGATCATTTGCCCCTGGCTTTGCCCGCAGCACTGCTCGAGAGCTCTCCGGGCGCCCGAAACGGGCCTCCTTGAGCAGCCCTGTTCTATAGACTCTCTGGAACGATCGAAGGATCACCTTAGGCCTGTTTTAAGACCAATTTAGGCCTGTTCGACTTACAAAGACTGTGATCTTTGTTGCAGGAATTATTTTAAACGGAGATTTGTTCAGTTTGTTGTTTAGTATTCTAACACGTTCACTGCGCTTTTTAATATTTTACTAAATAGCAAGTTTCACTAACAAGGGAAGTTCGGTAACCCGAAAATTCCAGTTTTCCTGAAACTTTGCAGGTTTATAGGGGACCTCAAGAGAAGTATCGGGCAATTTCTGTTTTTCCCTCTTTTCGGTTCTTCGGGGTGAAAACAGCCCTTGAATAAAGATAAGTGTTACCTTATTTCCCTGTATATCTTTAGAACTATAGTAGATATAAAAAACGTTTATAATAAAAATTTAATGGGTTTTTATGCGTTATAAGACGATTTCCTTTTCTTTGTGGATAACACCACAACACATTTTACCAAAAAGGGAAATTAACTTGTGTCAGTGTTAAGTACATTGCTTACCAAAATTGGGATGCTTGGTCACTATGAAATATGGTACAGAATTGTATGAAATATTTATTAATTGAAAAAGACGAAATATACCTTAACAATTATCTCGACAAGTGGATAGTCTTTTCTTCAATAACACCACAACAATTTTTCCCAAAGAAAGAAATTAACTTAAGCCAGCTTAGTTAATTAACTTAATTAGCAAAGTGACATGCTTAGAATGCTGCACAGCTTTATTAATTAAACAAAAAAATTCTAAACTTAACAATTATTGTGACAAATAGATAATCTTTTCTTGAATAATACCACAACAATTTTTCTCAAAAAAAGAAATTAACCTAAGTCAGTGTAGAGTAGGTACATTTCCCACCAAAAGTGACATGCTTAGTCACTATGAAATATCGTACAGCAGTACATGCTGCAATGTTGCACAGCTTTATTAATTCAAGAAAAACAAAATTGTAAACTTAACAAGTAGATGGTCCTTTCTGGTATAACAACTAATTTCACCAAAATAGAAAATTCAACAGTAATTCCTTCTATAATAATATACTATAATCCTTAGAGGTAGCAATTAAGAGTTTCTGTCGAGCAACTGTACTCACATGACTTTTAGCAACGCCTAGAATAGCTAGTTTTATGGGAGCAGCTTTTGCTGGCAGCGTTTGTTTTACACTCGTCCCCGCGCATTCTGCGTTTAAAGGATCGCCTCCTACGAGGGCGGTTTCTCCGGCTGTACGGGCTCCTTGGGACCGATCGTTTGCCCTGTGAATCTTTCACGAACGGACATTACGCGTACCTTTATCTGGGGACGCTCGAATAAACGATAGGCAAACAATAATTCCTCCATATGAGACATTCATGCGAGCCGTGTGCTCGTAAATAACGTCGCTGAAATTGCATCGTCTGCAGTTTCCAGTCAGCTCGTAATTTCAATGGAAATGAAAAATTACACCTGCAATTTGAGAGAATTGAAGACTTTCAATGTGTATCGGGATAATTATCAATTCCTGCAGGTATTTCAATCCATCTTCGGTTTTCAAGAAATCGTATTGAGAAAAGTTCTGAGAAAATTCTCAGAAACCAATTTTAACGAAGGGTTGAAGGTGAGAAATATTTTTTTTCAAATGTCTTTGATATTGAGCGACTCGCGAAGAAGACTGTTTTGAAAAGCAAACGCCATATTGTTTCGAACACTGTAATTGTCTGAAATCCACGATACGAGAGCTCTGTCACGTCAGAATTTGACGAAATATTTGTTCAAAGGATCTTGATAAAATTTAACAAAAATTCTAAGCACTCTCGAATTCTCTTACTTCGCCAACAAAGCGGTCTCACAAATGATAACAGCTTCCTTCCGTGACATATTTACTAGAATAGCCGCTGCTACATAGCACTATTATTAGCATGTACAAAACAATATTTTACTTTGCCCCGGTTTCCTTTGCTATTATTTATCGACCGTTTCGCCAGTTAGATAGGAATTCTTTATATGAGCGTGTTTATCCCGGGCAGCTTTTCGCGCACAGTAGTACAACCTAACTTCATTCAGACCGTATCTCGTTGCGTTTATCGCGGATAAATTTCATTACGTTACACCGCCATGTCGAATTTAAACGTACGAAGCTAACCTTATAATCCCGCTGGCAAACAAATTCTGGCCAGTTTATTTCACCGCAGTTGAATGTTATTCATTAAAAATCTCCCCCTGTCGAGGGTTCACGACGATCATCGAGGCAGAAGCAGTCAGTTCGAATCCGCGGAGGAGGGAGAGAGAGAGAGAGAGATTTATAGAGAAAAAAAAGAAGCGTTAAGTGGTCAGACAGTGCGTTGTCACATTTTGCAGCGATGACCAACGACGCTTTTAATATTTCAAATTAACGTAGATCATCAAGCCGGTCGCGAAACGAGAGAGAAACATATTTCGACCGCGAAAGATTAAATGGTTTCCCGTTACATCGTTATGCTTTCAGTGGGCTACAACGCGCGTTTATGCGATCCACGAGCTTCTAATATGACGAATTAATTTGGCAGCGAACGGATCTGAAATCTGGACAGAAAAGGAAGGGAGAGAGAGGGAAGATTGAACGATCTATTGTCGCACGGTTGAATCACGATCCGATGCGATCGTAAACGCTCGTGCGAGCACGAGAATGAAAATTTTAACGTCGAGCAACCCGTAACAGCGCGGCTGAACGACGCAGATTCGACACGAATCTTTACACGTTAAATCTTTCATGTACGATTTTTTTACCTGAATATTCGCGTGAGCGTCAGTTATTTAGTTTTAACACCGTGTCTGGTAAGAAAAGTTAATGTACGATTCGTTACAAATGTTTCATAATACTCTGTCTTGTTAATTATCCCTTTAACCCTTTCGCTACGGGGGCTCGCTCCGCCAAAGTGCCTCCACTGAACGGGACCCCGCACCAAAAATGTACACATTGCGCGTGGACAGTCTTCGGCGTTCGGGTTTACTTCTTACGCCTGAACAACGCTGTCTTGACATGCTTTAGGCGTCAATAATATAATTCATATACAGGGTGTCCCGTAAAGAGTGTAACACCCGGAAATGGGGCGTTGCTGGGGTGACTGAACAACTTTTTCCTTGACCAAAATGTTGTTCGAAGCTTCGTTTTTGAATTATTAACGAAAAACACTGGACAATCAGAGCGCGCGTAGAGCCCGCGCTTGTTCACGATAATAATTGGAAATTGTGGAACAATAACATACAAGAGGCGCTGCTATCCATAAATTAGTTCGCAATACATAAATTTTTAAAAGCCTGAAAAAAATTTTTCGACTTTTGGCCAGGATTTCGACGAATTCAGACACTGTGCGCCGCCGGCTATAGCCGGCGTCCTCCCTGCGACTCACATCGTGGATGCCGGCTATAGCCGGCGTTAGTCCCCAGGGGTCGCTTCGTGGCCACCGGCTATAGCCGGCGTTAGGAGCGAAAGGGCTAAACTCGAGTGGCGCCTGAGAAGCGACATTATTGTTTGCCATTTGGTAAATAATTAATCGAGGCTCCCTTGAAACTGATATTTTATAGGACAGCAGGTCTGTAGTCTATTGGCTTCCTGTAAATGACTAAAAGGCAGTGAAATAGTTTGAACGAAGCAACCTCTAATGAAATGTTACAAGTCTAGTATAAAAAAATATAAATTACATATTTAACCCCTTAACCTATGATTTCTTTTCTGACTGTGCATCTAAGCGTCAGCCATTTTCTATTTTAGTACTGTATCGGGTAATTAAAGTTAATCTGTCGCGGATTAATTATATTTTGTAATTCTCAGTCTTAGGAATTCAAACGAAAGTTAGGATTACGATGAATTTTTCTTATTGATATAACTATTTTTCTCGCATCTTCGCCAGAATCTCTGCCACGAGTCTGACACGTTATAGGCTAGAGGGTTAAATAAAATAGTTATATTTGTTCTATATGTACGATTTACTTCTATGTTAATTTTAAAAAATTTCGTCAATTTTTTAGCAAATACTAAATATCTATTTTGCAAGCAATTTTTGCTGTAGCTTCACTATAGCAAAACGATCTTCGAGTACAAGGGGTGGAAACTAAGGTAAGAATTCGGAAACTCTCAATTTGAGTTACCTACATAATGTAAGTAAAGAAAACTACATTTGTGCCACCAATTTTGAAATCATGTTTACACAATATTGTAGGAATGTTAGGTTGCAAACACATTTTGCTCGCAGAAAATTAAAATCACTTAGAAACAGAAACAAATAAATAAGAATCCATTTTATGTGGCCTTCTTCTGTCTAAATTTTGACGTCACAAAAAATGTTATAAGAAAAAATTTTTCGATTTTTAATTAATTTTGAAAATTTGAAATTTTAACCATCTTTTTAAATAAAATTCCACCCAGTGCGTCAAGAAATACAGTGTGACGAGAAAGTCTCCGATACGTTTCGAGAAAAATCCTAAAACTTTGGCAAGGGTTATGGAAAATTTGGATGCATAGAATTTCAGTGTCTTCAAACTGGCGGTGAGATAAGAAAAGGGGCGAATCTACATGGAAGAATAAGTCGAAAATGTAAAGTACCATTTTCTTATACGTAGCTTCATTTCCGAATAAATCGATGTCAAGATTCGTCGAGTACACGTGCACACACACTTTCGTGAACGTTTTCTGGAGTATTTCCTGTTTCCAAATGTTCGAATGCAAGGATAATTCTCTCTTTGAGCTGCTCCCTACTCGTACTCTCGTCGTGGTACACAACAGACTCGATGCATAAGTGACAATTCATCTTTGTCAAGTCTTGGACAAGCTATTTCACCATTATCGTCGATCCAGCAAGGATATTGTCTCTTACTTCGATTTCATTCTTGATCCTTCACTGTCTAATGTGATAAAATCGTTAGACGTAAACGAAAATGAAACTTCATGTGAAAAAATGGTACTCGAAATTTTTTGCTATTATCAAAAAGATATAGAGTTTAATTTACTCTCAATTATGATCGCAGAATTTTTGAAATTATACCTAAAATAATATCGAACGCAAGGAAAAAGCTTTGCACCGCGTCTTCGGCTTATTTTCAGAGACAAAAATGACACAATTATTAAACAAAGTTTATACCGGTTGCATTCTAAATTAGCATGATTGTTCCAACATCACCGCTGTTAATTAGATAATTATTAGTTTAACTATTCATTAGCCGGTTGCGGCTGTCAGCTCTGCTACCGATCTCGCGCAGTGAATTTATTGTCATAATTTCCTTGCGTCGTTTATTAAATATTGACAGGCAGTAATGACAATATTAAGCATCAGTTTGTAGCCTATAGCGGGCAATCGGTATGTTCTGAAGCATCATTTTCTGAAGAATTTATTAGAAGAGTTGATGCTAGGTTGAAATGGATTTTGTGAAGATTCGAGAGCTAACTCTGGATTTACTCTGTCTCTGGTCGACCTAGATTCTCTAGATCCTATTATACGTCCAAATACAAAGTACAAACAACAACGAGTAATTGAAGACTTTGTTTCGAGTGTAGTAATTTTTGGAGAACTAATTTAAAACAGTTTTAACAGAATATTTTTAGACATACGTTCGAAGTATTTTTTCCACTTAAAATTTACGTATTAACACAGAATTTAACGCTGTTACTAAACAAAGACTTTTTTCTCCATGTCAAGGTGTTGTTAATTTTACTTTCAACCACTTAATGTTACTTTGAGTAAAACGAACATTAGATATTGATGTCCAGTATAGATTCTTCAAATATTGCACAGTTAATTAACACTTATTTTACAATCACACTTAAAGAATGCATTAATATAGCACGAAAACACTGTATAATACGCGTTTTCATCCTTTTTCCATGCAAACATTAATACTACATTTTTTGCCAAGTACCTTTCTCAAAAACTTTGCTAATTTCCAAATATTCAAACTTTCATCTCGTTTCCCATTTCTGAATACAAACCTGAATTCTACAATAAAAAATCCATTCAAATCTGAATTCTACAATAAAAAATCCAGTCATGAATGCAAACCTGAATTCCACAATAAAAAATCCATTCATGAATTCAAATCTGAATTCTACAATAAAAAATCCATTCTTGAATTGAAACCTGAGTTCTGTAATAAAAGGTCCATTCATGAATACCATTCATGAATTCTACAATAAATATCCATTCATTAATACAAATTTGAATTCTACAGTAAAAAATCCATTCATGAATGCAAACCTGAATTGCACAATAAAAAAATCCATTCATGAATACAAACCTGAATTCTACAATAAAAAGTCCATTCATCAATACAAACCTGAATTCTGCAATAAAAAATCCATTCATGAATGCAAACCTGAATGCTACAATAAAAAATCCATTCATGAATTCAAATCTGAATTCCACAATAAAAAATCCATTCATGAATTCAATCCTGAATTCCACAATAAAAAATCCATTTATGAATACAAACCTGAATTCCACAATAAAAAATCCATTCATGAATGCAAACCTGAATGCTACAATAAAAAAATCCATTTATGAATACAAACCTGAATTCCACAACAAAAAATCTATTCATACATATTCAAATATCATAATAGCCAAAAAATGAATCCTCGTTCTTTCTTCCCTCGACCATTCATTTTACATTACTTACAACTGAATTTCAACAAATTACACAGCAGCTTCCTTTTCGCAGCAAATTCTTCAATTGATAAACATTTCCAACGTCTGATTTAGTCAAAGTTTCGCGAATCATTCAGGAGCAAAGAGACTGAGAAGCAACGGAATTCCACTGGACAAAATTCCCTTGGTCGATATTTCATCAAAGCTAAACGATTCTCCGCCGCAAGGTCCGCGCGAGTGTCATCGTTGCAAAAGGAAAGAAGAGTTTCACGCGAAGAAACAGTGGCAAGTTTGTTTGCAGACCGAGCTGCAGATATTACATCGAAGAATCAACTCGGTGCATGGTTTCTCGCGAACATGTGTCGATCTCGTGGCCCTTGTGTACGGATGTCCACAAGATCTTCCCGTCTTCTCGAGAATATCGTGTCCTGGAGCCAGGATTTGTCGCGGCAAAGTGTGTTACGTGTGTATTCGTATCGAGATTCCGGTCTGTTTCGTCCAATAGCTGATCGATTCAAACAGCTGTACGCGATACAAGTGCAAACAGCGTATACAGGGTGTACGGTAAATCTTGGAAATTTATCTCGTGGAGAACGACAGGCGACGGAGAGAAAATTGTGCGAAATTAACGTACAACAGAAGGATTCACTTGAGTGAAAAAGAAAACTGTTCCGAGGGAAATTGGACACGTTTCGAGTACAATTATGAGATAGAATGAGAGAAAAATGGTGTAAAATTAATGAACACTAGAAAGACTTGTTTTTGGGCGAGAAAAACGTTTCTTCCGAGGGAAATTATATACATTGTGTTTTTATCGCTTTGTTATTTAATAAAGTGAAAATAGTTGTATCGCTGTTTATTGCAGAATGTGAAGTGTTTTCTTTTCCGACAGAAAAACAATTTATTTACCTGGGTTACATTTTTGACTGAAGTTTTTACAGTTACGCTATTCAATACGATGAAAATGGCTCTGTTGATATTTATTACAAAATATAGAATGTTTTTTCTGAATGGCAAACATTTTGTTTACAGGTTAGAATTGATCGAATAGAACGATTGGTTGTTTTTAGGTTATGATATCCTGGGTTAAATTTTAACAGAGAGAAGCTACATACATTCTTTTCATATATTCGTTACTTATTAAACTGAAAATGAATTTTATTATTATTTATTAGA
>NW_017100132.1:248254-250517 GCF_001263275.1 Habropoda laboriosa | reverse complement strand
TTAGAAAATATATTGTTTTTTTTTTTAAATGAGAATAAATATAGGTTAAGATTTTCTTTTGCAGAATAATTGTAGCGCAAAGTTCGGAAACTAAATGTAATCTATATTGTATCGTATCTTCATTATTTGCAAAGCTATAGTGTTCGAAAAATTTATCTATTGAATAAAATGTCCAATAAACAATAATTTCATGAAATTATTGTTACGTATATAACACCGATGGAATTCTGTAGAAAGGAACATAAAGGCACAACTGGGAATACCTAAGTTAAGTTAAGTTAACTTTTGCTAATTTATTTTCTAACTAACATTTACGCATCGTTACTTTTTCAACAACCGAATATTCTCCATTTTGTGTAATCGTTGATCGAGTGAGCCCGAGGTTTCGTAACCTGCCAGTTTCCAAATATCGCGAAACAGTATGGTGTATTTGTAACAAAATACGAATGTGACAGTATGAAATGCTGGCAAGCATATTTATTCCCAGAGTCCCTTAGCGGAAATTGAAAGTGCTTGAACGTGGATACGTATCGTCGCGACCGTATACGATGAAACGTGTGAATCTGGTGTCGAAGTTACTGGATTTCGTGGTACACGTTATACGAGTTTGAATTTTTGCCTACCAGTCGAATGATTTTTCTATCTTGCGAAATTCCTCAGACCGTCTGGTTACCCGTCTCTTTTCTCCTCTTAGACGATTGTTCGACACAATTTTTTTACATATACATAGAGTTAGGTTTTCTGTAGAAACGGTTTATGGCACGATCGACCGGGAACGGTTATTTTTGAGTTCAGGATTTTCGTTTATTACTTGCACGGGTCTAATTACATCCTGCGAGGGTCAGAATTGCTTTGCTAGATTTTTAGTAATTTGTGTCCCTCGCGCTCAATAGCCTACGAACATACTATAAACCACGAATTTCCGAACGGCACATCTGTATGTAACAGTCCGCTTGCCGATTAGTCACCCGGAGGAAATTCCAGATTTTTGGGACCTTCCGCCCACCCCTCGCGACCGTCTCCCACCCTTCCAAGGTGACAACGCGCTAAGGGCGCACTGGAAGGGCGGCAAAGACGATATTAGACACGCTGATTGGCAAATGCAATCGTTAACCATTAACCAATCAGCGTGTCCCAACAAAAATCCCTCTCACGGACGTCCGAGACGCGACGTTGACGAGTAGTCGTTCAACCACCACGAACACGGAGAAGCAAGGTGGAAACAGCTCACATCACGCGTTAGACATAGATCAGTTTTTTACAAGTCCCAATCATTTGGGTGGTCCTTCGAACCAGTATCTAGACGGCACGACATCGTGCAAACATCCACAAAGCTCGAAAGTTTATCGCCACAACCACGAGCATTAACACATAGATGGATAGTGAAATTTTGGTTGAGAGGATCTCATTTCTTATAAATTTTACGAAGATCGACGTTTTTATGTGTTGCAGAGTTTATCAGTTCGAGTGTACAATGCGGTGATTTCAGGGAGGATAGGACACCTGGAGAATATTAGTGTGCAGTGCTACAAGTGGTGAGTGAAATTTTTAAAATACCGCATTATTTTGAATTGTTTTATAATATCGAAAAACCGTGAAATAATTTAACGTTAAAATTTGTCTTCCATTTTTCTTGGCTTCTGTGTCCCCAGAATAATAACCATAACCCAGAATATCCATAAATATGCAGTTCCAAACCGGTGATTCGCGAGCTTCATTTTTTTTTTATATTCTCTCCATTTGACATAATTTCAAAAATCCACAAAGGTACAGACTGTACACTCTGTCAGACAATTTTCAATCCATTTCGTCAAAATTCACATGGTCCGTTTCTCCCTTGAAATTATAAAACCTGGATGTTTTTATAATTCCATTTCTCTCCGATTGCATTACTTTGTTCTCTCGTAAAACGATCCCCCAATCCATCTCTTGCCTCTCACGGTCGTACAAAGCCGCAGATTAAGCTGACATAACCTGAATTCTAACGAAAAACTAAAAAAAAAAAAAGAAGAAGAAGAGAAAAAGAAAGGAACGTCCAGAAGCACAGGGAGAAAGCAGCGGCGTATTGAACGAAACGGCGAATTAAAAGTTTCTCTTGCCCGAGGGCGAGATCCAATGGACGATGGGTTGGCTGGTCGGTGAAATTATTTCGAAATTAGAGATAAAAGTGATTTAGAACGGGGGGAGGCTCGATTCTCCGTGAAATGGAAAGCTCTGTCTGAATCCACCCTGGCTTTATTTACTTCTTTCGAAGAAACACTTT
>NW_017100132.1:244601-248243 GCF_001263275.1 Habropoda laboriosa | reverse complement strand
CACAAAGAAGAGGTGTTCATTAAACGGCCGTTAAGGGGAAATGAATTTTAAACGCGATTCCCCGTATACGCGAACGAAGGCAGGAAATGATCGCGGAGGAGGTTCCTTTCCGTAGAAACGTTTCCGTGCCGCAGACAGTCGGGATTAATTTTTGTCTGGATTATTATTTGAACGAGATCCCGGTCGTGTTGTTTCAGAAACTTTTTCACGATCGAGTGAAAGGGATTCCGATGGAATTTTTTTTTTAAATATTGAAGTTAGAAAGCGTATTATTAGCTTGACTTGTGAAACAACAGTTTCATACTACTTTCATTAACCATAGAGCGGTCTTCGGGTCTTTTTTGACCCACCGCCTTTTTATATTTTTAGTAATTTCCGCTGTTATCAAGTTTACGCTCCTTAACATTATTTCAAACGTTTGTTGCCTAGGTTCATATGTCGCGTTGGGAACAAAAATTGTTTCACATAAGGTCTTGGGTCCTTTTTGACCCGAAAGTCTTAAGTGTACAGTCAAAACGAAGAACGCAGTAGGGTTAATGGCTCCATGAGTTTGAAAGGAAACGAAAGGAGCAGTTTTATTGAAAAATGTGTTAGAATAATACTTATTCATGATTATACGTAAGTATTTGCAGAAAACTTGTAGAAAATTTGTAAAGAAAGAAAATCGAAAATATTTTCATGAAAAGCCGAAGAAATTTTACAGCGATGGTATAATGGAAGAGAAGAAGTGGCAGAAGAGAATGATTAACGTTGTTTCGTATGATTTAAACATACGTTTGAAATATTCATCTAAATTTCAATGTAAATTTCAGCATTAATTTATCGGATAACCTAATAATACATATTCAAAAACGTGGTTACTTGAACATTACTTGTTCCATGTTGAAAAACATCCATTTATCGCAAATCATTTTAATTTAAAATTAAATCGTACGACACCGAACCTTTCAGCAGTATTTTTATTAACATTTATATTAATTTATTTCAGTATTAATATTTCCACCTTTAAATGTCCATTTTGTCATTGAAAAGTCGTGTATTAATAATTTTTTATTCACGGATACGTCCGGTTGTCTATTATTTCAAGGAAAAAGCAGATGAAATCAGCGCTTTGAAAATCGATTTGCAACGGGGACGAAAGTCACGCTTTTTATTAACACGATACCGGTCGACAGCGAATACGAGCTTTTTTACTCATTTTACAAGCGCCATAGCATACCACACACGAACAGCCGACTTTTAACCATTGTTTCGCTCTCGTTGCAAGGTTTCAGCAGTTAGCAACGCCGTCAAGTTCCCTCGCCTAACGGAAAAGTCGAAACAATCCCGTTTGAAAGGTTGAAACGATGTAAAACGGATGGAAATTGGCCAGAGAACGTAAAGGCCGTGTTTCGTTGATAATATGCGTTTATTTTTCACCATAATTTGCATCGAAAGTGGAACATAATCGGGGTACTATATTTTTGCCAAGTTCCAGCGGAACAAACAACAAAGTTTCAACAATTTCATTTCACAGTCTTATAGAGAACGAAAAAATTAAATTGAATTTTCATTCTGACAATTTTTTCGTATCCACTGTACTTAGTTTCCAAGAGATGCAGGAAAATGGGAAAACAAGCATTAAACTTTGAGGGCTGTGCTCATCATTTTACCCGAAGTATTAAGAAAACAAAAACAAAATTGCTCGATAGTTCTATTAACGTGTTCTACGAACCTGCAAAGCTTAAAAAAGAACCAGAATTTTCTTGCAAGTGTTTCTCGCCACAATTCAAATTGTGATCCATTGCAAGCCAAGAATGAAAAATTTGTCAAAATTGTTTCTCTCGCAGAACCAAAAATTAGAAAAAAAATAACGCGATAGTTCAACAGTCCCCTAATATTAGAGGATTGTTTATGAAAACTTCTCCGTATGCTTTTCAAGAGGTGTTCTCTCGTCAGTCTAAAACGTACGTTCGAAACATTCAAAACGATATCTTCCATTTAAGAAAATTCAAGTATGCTGTATGAATTTGAAAAAGGCAGTGCAGTGAAAACCGCCGCTAAAGATATTTGTGACGTGTACGGTAAAGATGTTTTAAGTGTAAGAAAATGTCAAAGGTGGTCTTCCAAATTTCGAAATGGGGTTTTGGATCTTTCCGATAAGCCAGTTTTTTAATTCAAAACCTTAAGAATTTTTTGAAAATGGAATTAAGCGGTTGATTGAGAGATTGGAGAACGTCGTTGAAAACGACGGACAATAAGTCGACGATTAAAAGTAAATGTAATATTATTTTATACTTAAACTCACCGCGAAAATACGACACGACTTACGGGATGACCTAATATAATATTAATAATAGTCCCCAAAACTATCCCCGATAGTCCTCTAAAAGTTAAAAAAAAAAAAATCAGAATTTTCTTGTAATTCAGAACGTAATCTTCGCCGAGCGAGGAACAAAAAATTTTTCAAAACTCTTTCAACCGAATCTCCGTCCGCCAATTTCTCCAGGTACGAACGTAATCACTTCCGGCATAATATCCGATGCGTCCAGCCGTCGCGAGATTCCGAAAATCATTTCAGACAGCCTAGCCAGAGATAAGAGTTGCCCAGTCAGCTCTAGACACACGCGAGGAGGCGAAAGAAAGCGAGTTCCCTCGGTCGGAGCTGATAAGAGATAAATTACAAGACACGGGATGAAACGTGGTCGTAACTCGTAACGAAATCTAGCGGCTAGCACATAATCTACGCCAGATACGACACGTACCGCCGTGCCTCGACTGGTCGATCCTCGTACATGTATAAATCTACGGGGACAAAAACGACGGAGGGGCACAGACAGACGGACACACGAACAAGGTGTGGGTGTGTCCGTGTCTGGTTCTATCGGGCAATGAAGAGGAGAGCCGTCTAAGCCTCGGCTAAACACGGCAGAATGTCTATAACTCTCAGAACTCGTCCGTCTCGAATTAACCTCTCTCAATTAAGACAATGGTCCCCGGGTCCCCCGGACATCCTCTTCTCATCGAAGCGAGAATGGAGCAGCCGAAAGGAAGGATCTCAGAGGTTCTCAGGCGAGTGTCTCCGTGGCCTCTAGCACACAGGGTTCAATGTATATTTATATGGAAAACTCGAGGACCGTCTCGCGGAGGTGGAGATGAGAGAACGAAGGACCGGAGGGAAGGACTGCTAGCTTTTGGTCTGGCTAGGTGGACAGCTGTTTGGAAGGAGAAATGAGAAAGTTTGCCAGTCTGTGGAATAGGGAGGAAGAGTGTTACTTTTGTCAGAGAGACCTTCTGATTCTGATCCTAGCTGCAGCAGTGTTTTTTTTTTTTCTTTCTTTCTTAGGTAGCCTTAGTGTTGACCGTTTTGTGAAGTCTGATGGGAAGCTAGGGTGTATTGTACGTTCTGTGTTTCGGGGAAGTTGGAAGTCTTTGACTCTAGTTTCTCGGTGATAATTTACGAAGAGAATGTTCTTGGGATCTGAAGAATGATTTGATTATTTTTGGATCCATTTGGTAAGTTTTGTTGGTTGAGTCAGGGTTTGTTAGATGCTGTGCTCAAATAAGAGCAGTAGATGACACATTTTGCTATTTGATAAACTCTCTATTAAATTAATAAATAACAAATGAGATATTAGGTTCGTTTGCTGAACCTTTTTTCGA
>NW_017100132.1:239101-244570 GCF_001263275.1 Habropoda laboriosa | reverse complement strand
CAGCAGTTTTTCATGTAACTTGTAGCATAAAGTTCATCACCGATCCTAATCTCTACTTACCTAACCAACACCAAATGTGTCATGTGGTTCCAGTAATCATTTTCACAAACACCCCAAGCAGAATACTTGACTCTCCCCACTTCTTAAGTTCCTCATTTCTTAATCGTCAATTTTCAGCCAAAAAAGTCCTAGCACAGTGTTCCTCGTAAATCCTAATCCCTGGCTAATTAACCAAGATCAAACGAGTCATCTGGTTCAGTAATCATTTTCACAAGCACTCCAAGCAGAAAACTTGGCTCTCTCCACTTCTTAAGTTCCTCATTTCTTAATCGTCAATTTTCAGCTGAACGATTCTAGCACAATGCTCCTCATCAATCCTAATCCCTGGCTAATTAACCAAGTGATGATTTTCACAAGAGCTCGAAACAGAAGTTTGCCCTCCGCACATTTGAAATTTCCCTATTCCAAGCATACCTTGACTTTCTCCCAAGTCTAAAATTCATTGCCAAGTCCAATCTAATCGTCAGAGGAGGGCAGCTAACCTCCTTAGACTTTCCATGCCTCCGGAGCCCATGGTCACAGGGTATCGATCAGTCTGAAGCAGCCGTGAACCGAGCAACACGATGTCACGAACGTATAGAGGCACTTGGAAAACGCGATACAGGAATGCAGGAGTGTTCTGGTAGCGGGATAGAGCGCTCTGATGGAAGGAGGAACGTCGATACTCCTCTCTCTCTCTCTCTCTCTATTCCCTTTCGCTGATCGCTCCGTCTCGAAGGAGCACTCTCGCTTTCAGCCAAGACGATGGGGCTTATCGATTAATCGGCCTGGCCAGACAGACGACCCTGGATCGAGCCAGGTTTCGATCTGGCCGCGTTTATCTTTGCGCGAGCGGAGAATGGCTCTGTAAGTTCGTCGTCGAACGGAACATCCGGCAGGAAATGAATCGTTCGCGAGGAAACACGACGAATGTTCAAGTGGCTCCGCCGAGGGAGCGGCTGAGAGTTCAGGTTTGGTTGGACAGAGGTGAATTTGTGAATTCGCTATGAACGATTAAATTTTCGAATTTTCTCTTTCCCCCCCTCCCTTTTTTTTTTTAAGTGTGATTAAAATAAGTGTTATGTGAACTATTAGGTCGTTGCGTATGAAACAATCGATTTCACAAGCTCTAGGGTTTCTAATTTCGAGTTACAGTTAGGTATATAGAAGGTATCCGATGAACAGAAATTATTATTCATTACTCGTTTATAATCTTTCGCAGAGATATCTTAAATCCGCGAATATTAATCATTTCAACGAGAAATGTTGGAAACGAAACAAATTGCACAACAAAGATTTCATTTTTTCTTCGTGAACGAATCTAGCTTCAAATTCTATTATAGTTTCTCCGAAAGTTGTCACTATTACATATTGAACGAACAGAATTTACTATTTGTTACAGATTTGTAGCGTCTTGTTAGAGATACCGCGAACGTGCAAATTCTTTCCATTTCGACGACACTAAAAATGAGTAAATTTTTCTCTGATATGTAAATAAAATTTCAGCGATACTTCGCGTACAATGACGCGAAATTTTTCACGGCAAAAAATGAGATTACAAACAGTAGAGTGGTCTTTAAACAGAAAACTCGGCGGGTGGGTGTGTAACGGCGACCTCGATTTCCATATTCGATACGATCCGCGCGATTTTAAGGGCGGGTTTAAATTATTTCATGCTACGTTCACGGTGAATTTGTCATAAGCCGACGTAAATTCGATGTAAAATCAAGATATACGATTCGCGCGTTTCGATGAATGGATCACGCGATAATGTTGCCGCGTAAACGTGCAAACACATAGCCAATATCTGAGCGTTATCGAAATCCTGGATACTCGGTGCGATTCCAGCGACGATAACCCGAACTGCTTTAATCAAAATTTCCACGTTTAATGCAGAGAATTCTGCCTTGGGAATGAAAAGGAAATGCGATTAAAAATAAAATATGAAGAAAAAAGAAATGGGTTCACCGAGGTTAAACAGCAATATCGTGAATTTTTTCGAGAAAAGAAGAGGGAGAAAAAGAAACATTCGCGAAGTTTTCTAATATCTGATGATAAAATCCACTTAGTAATAATCAAAAAAAACCTCCGCGTTCTACTTTTAACGGCGTTTGAACATTTTATGCGCTTCTAATTAATTTCATCTGGAAATTTTACTCCGACCTGAGGCGGGCGTGGTGGATTAAACAATTACAATTTCCACGAGCCACGGTACAAAGGGTTTTAAACAACGGATCAAACGCACGCCGTCGATACACGCGCCAGGTATAATCCCATCTGTATGAAATTAAAATTTTATCAAAAATAACCGATGAAACGGTGGATAATGAAGATGTCGAATTTTCTTCAACCTCGTTGAACAACGAGGAAATCTGAAAATACGGTCGATTTGCTGAAAGTGTGACGCGCAATTGAGAGGAGGAAATTTTTCAGAAAATCGGTTTGAATTTCTTTTTTTCTTTTGTCGTTGAATGTTATTAATTACTCGACGCTTCAGCGAG
Organism: Habropoda laboriosa; assembly: GCF_001263275.1. NCBI lineage: Eukaryota > Metazoa > Arthropoda > Insecta > Hymenoptera > Apidae > Habropoda > Habropoda laboriosa. Next base: position 242,030 of record NW_017100132.1, on the reverse strand, counting down.
TAAGCAACTCTTTCGTTCTTTTACAATTTAAGTAACAGTTTTTACGCGACTCGTCGAGTATTACATTTCTCTGATACTTCAAGCAACTAGACTCTTTGCTAACCGTCAAACTCACCGCCGCGAACACAATTTTCTTCGAGAGTGTCAAACCGAATCACCCTCGGTTCAAAACACCGTCGCCTAAAATGCAATTATAGCGAAAACAGCGACGACAATAGGCCATCAGCCGCGTTGTCCCTCCCCCCTCTCTCTCTCTCTGCTTCCCTGGACCAGCCAGCCTAGTTTTCAGGCTGTAGACGTTATTTCGCCCCCATCCCCCTGTCGGAAAGCTACAAAACCTCGTCTCGTTTAGGGGGCTGTGACCTGAATCATAGCAAAGAACTACTTAGCCCCGTTCTACCCTCGCCTATCGCTCGTTTTTCTCTTCGTCATTTAGTCATTAGGGCTTTCAGGGTTACTTAGACTGATCTAAAACTTTTAACGGACCGTTGCTCGGCGAGGCAAGAAATGTTTTCGAGTCGACGTTGAAGGGAGGGCGACACGACCTCAGACACCCTTGCGCGTCTTACCGGAAAGCACCCTTGCCTCGACAAGCACCCTCATTGCATAATGTACTCGCTGAAAGGCCGAGGGTGGGGGAGGGAGGGAAGGATGAAACAGAGCTGCGTGGCCGTCGAGGCGCGTCTCGATTCGAGGGCTTGTCGTTGATGAGAGTGACTCTCCTGTGACAGGGAGAGAGAGGGATGTGTGGAGAGAGAAAGAGCGAGCTATAGATGCAGAGAGAGAGAAAAAGAGAGAGCTATACATACAGAGAGAGAGATACAGCGAGAGAGAGCTATACATGCAGAGAGAGACAGAGTGAGAGAGATGTAGACAGAGATACAGTGAAAGAGAGAAAGAGAGAGCTATACATGCAGAGAGAGACAGAGTGAGAGAGAGATGTAGGCAGAGATACAGCGAGAGAGAGAAAGAGAGAACTATACATGCAGAGAGAGACAGAGTGAGAGAGAGAGATGTAGACAGAGATACAGTGAAAGAGAGAAAGAGAGAGCTATATATGCAGAGAGAGACAGAGTGAGAGAGAGATGTAGACAGAGATACAGCGAGAGCTATACAGCAGAGAGACAGAGTGAGAGAGAGAGATGTAGACAGAGATACAGTGAAAGAGAGAAAGAGAGAGCTATACATGCAGAGAGAGACAGAGTGAGAGAGAGATGTAGGCAGAGATACAGCGAGAGAGAGAAAGAGAGAGCTATAGATACAGAGAGAGAGAGAGGAGAAAGACACAGCTGTAGATGCAGGGGGAGAGACGTTAAACGATAGAGAGAAAATAAAAGAGAGAGAGAGGGGGGAGAGACGTGGCAAAGAAAGGGGTGAGTCGAGTACCATGGCAGTGTGTCTCTGAAACGTGACCAGGCATAACGCGAATTTCGAGAAGTGGACGAGCGGAAGGAAGCCACCAGGCCGGAAGAGGGTAGAATTACGTGAATGAGGACGGAATCGTTGGTTCTATTGGCCGATATATGGATGGAGCTTTGATTCTGACGCCGTTCTTTCAGCATTTTAGAGGGTATAATCTTGCAGAGTGAAGCACTGGTGGGTTTGTTTGGTTGGACGTGTGAGTTGACGTTTCATTGGGAAAATTATGCCGGCTTGATTAGGTGATCCCTCCTTTCTCTGTGAGCTAATTTTTGGGTATCAAGGACGATCACTAGTCAGTTCGTTGTTAATCGAGAAGAAATGATTATCTTGAAGATTTTACGTGACTGGTATTTCCATTTCCTAGGGAATTGTTCTTAGGTCATGTGACTATAGTTAGCCACGACCTACACTACCGGCCAAAAGTTTGGATTCACTGTGCACTGCAAGTTGCACAAAAATTCCCAGAAAAAAGTCAGCAAGTTTATGAATTTTTTGTTTTACTATCTAATATGAATTTGACTATTTATCTCCGCAATATCAATATCAAGTCTATGAAAAATTTAAAGCAGATTCAGTACTGATGAAAATTGGGAGGTGATTCCAAACTTTTGGCCGGTGGTGTATGTCCATATTAGACTTGTACTTCAATTATTCACGACGAGGAGCATGTGTGAAACTTTTGCGTTGCACCGAGTACACAGTCGTCTATCGCTTTTCATCTTTTCTGGGAAAAATTATTTCCAGGCTACAGCAGACTACAGCCAACCTGACCTCTAATTTTCGAACCCGAACAACGATCATTCAGTGTGATGATTAATAACTAATCGCTTAATCAGATGAAGTCACAAGAGGCGTACATATTTCCCGCTGATCCGCAAACTTCGAAATAAAAGACGGCGGGAGGATATTTTACCGGACAGAAGAATTTCAATCAATTTATTCCTCGACGCTGCTGCAGCTCGTCGCGGAAAAAGGTATCCCAGAAGGTATCCAATAACACACGCACCGGGCGTCCACTTTCGACGAACATTGCTGACATTCTGAATCCTCCCTCTCTCTGTACGGCAAAGGGAAGACGAGGGAAAAAGAGGAAACCTGGCGAGAGAGCACCGAGAAAGAAAGAAAGAAAAGAGAAACGAGAAACGAAAGGAGGGGAGAGGGTAGAAACGGGAGGGAAAAAAATATCGTGAAAATGATAACGACGCAACGAAATCTGAGACGTGATCAAGCACGTGGGAAATTTCGCTGTGAAAGCAATAGGGGGGACCAAAGAACGAACAGTCCCACGGGGCAGAGGACAAGGACGACGCGTGCTCTCCTTCCGTTTCAGCCGGCCTGCGCTTCCGGAATTCTGGATATCCCCGTTATCGAGTGCTTTCTACTTCGGCTCGTCGGATGCAACGCTGTCCATCGCGAATCCTTTTCCTCTGCAAAAAAAAAAAGAAAATATCTTTCGACATTCTTGCCGCTCTTCTGACATTTTTTTTTTTTTTTTTTTTTGTTTCTT
>NW_017100132.1:238210-238984 GCF_001263275.1 Habropoda laboriosa | reverse complement strand
TTGTCAACTCGAAGTGATAAAATGACGCTGATAAGCTAGGGTGGAACGTCAAATATTGAAATTATGCAAAATTGAACGACGCACAGTTGAGTCTTCTTTTTTCAAGAGGTAGCCAGAATTCAAAGTTTTAAACTTAATTGAAAAGCAAGAAAAGTGTTTTTTTTTTTTAATGTTATTAAAATGAAGTATCACAATGGCCATTTTTGTGATGGCAAAAATTAGACAAGAAAAAGGCCATATAAATATCTTTTTTATTTATTTGTTTTGTTTCTCTTATTATCGAAGTATGATCGTTATTGTTTTTAATTTTCTGTAATTAAATTTGTCTGCAACCTAACATTCCTGTAATATAAGGTAAATCGGCATATTTCTGAATTTTTTATTCTCCTTAGAGTGTTCAGGTAAAATCGTATCAAATAGTTACACGTTTCACCATTTCTAAGAGCATATTTCAACTATTTTTGGTCAGCTCTTGCATACAAATATTCCACTGTGCTACGGTTCGTTTCGTCCAAAAGTTCTGTTATGGAACAAAATTTCATAGAATAGTATGATATTTCGTGCGAATGATAGATCTGTAAAAATTGGTACATGTGCCTCGTCGATTTTGTCAGTGTGTTGATTATTCAAAAAATACACTCCGCGTCTTCGTATCGTATCGAAATGAATTTTTCAGTTGATGATCGAAAGCTGACGAATGGTTGAAACCGTGCCAGATGCCGAATATCGCTAGAGCCAGCCAAGTAGTTTTATTTCTCTCCGACACCTGCTCTC
>NW_017100132.1:230854-238117 GCF_001263275.1 Habropoda laboriosa | reverse complement strand
TCCTCAGGAATTGAAAATCCCCCGTTTCTGTTTTACTGCTATCGAATTTACTCGACTCGAACCTCCGTGCAATATGTATCCCATGCTTCGTTTTTTTCCTTTCATTTTACTCCAACTCTAATGCCCCCTTTATTTTCCGCAAAAATTGCTGAAAATTTGCGCCCGAGGACATTCGTGTTTCCAATAAAATTTTAAACAAGATCGACAGTAATTGGAATGAATCTTAGATTGCTGCTCAAAAGTAACACTTTAGATAGCTTTGGATAATTGCTCGAAAGTAATAATTTTGGACAGCTGTGGATGTTGCCAGTACAATTTTAAACAAGCTCGACAATAACTGGAAAGAATCTTAGATTGCTGCTTCAAAGCGACAATTGCTCAAAAGCAACACTTCAGGAAGCTTTGGACAATTGCTCAAAAGTAATAATTTAGTTAGCTGTGGATAGCCGCTCAAATGCAACACTTAGTCAGAAGTGACAATTTACGTAGCTTCAGATAGCTGCTCAAAAGTACAATTGCTCAACGCTAATAATTTGGATAGCTTCAGGTAGCTGCTCAAAAGTAGCAATTATTCAGAACTAACAATTCATACAGCTTTGGATAGTTGCTCAAAAGCAACAATTGCTAAAAAATAACAGTTTACGTAGCTTCAGATGGCTGCTCAAAAGTACAATTTCTCAACATTAATAATTTGGATAGCTTCAGGTAGCTGCTCAAAAGTAGCAATTATTCAGAACTAACAATTTATACAGCTTTGGACGGTTGCTCAAAAACAACAATTGCTAAAAAATAACAGTTTACGTAGCTTCAGATGGCTGCTCAAAAATACAATTTCTCAACATTAATAATTTGGATAGCTTCAGGTAGCTGCTCAAAAGTAACAATTCATACAGCTTTGGATAGTTGTTCAAAAGCAACAGTTGCTCAAAAATAACAATTTGCATAGCTTTAAGAAGCCGCTCAAAAGCATCAATTTCTCAATGTACATTTCTAAACGTAACAATTTCGAAAACGTTGTACAGCTGCTGAAAAGTGAACAATTACGAATTCCTTATATCTCTATCCATTTAAAATTTCACTTTGATCATAACGTGTAACGTACCGATTCTTATACCTTCCCGTTCTTAGTCTGGAAATGTACACAGAAACATTAACAACTTGTAACCTGACAAACAACTCAAAGGACCTCGGGAACAATCGAAAGATTGCATCACGTCTGGCAGTGTTCACGAAGGAACAACGAACATTCATTAACAGAAGGAACAACGAGCCGGCGAATTCACGTTTTCCACGGTTATGCAGCTCCATCGTTCGCATAACCACTCGCACACTCGCGTGGAGCTCGATGCAACGCGACAAAACATCTCGGGACGGGAGGGACAGAGAGGGAAAGTGGGGACAGTTTATTTGCACTTCGAGAGGCAAAGAACGACGGTGAAAGAGAAAGACGCCCGGGAGAAAAGTTTTAATTGTAAGACCATCTCCCCCGTTTCGTCGAAGGGATTCCGGGCTACTTTGATGCAGGACGAATGGTATTTGATTAAAGGAGGCGGAGGAATACCGATGATATTAAAATTTAATTGGCGACGAGTCGAGCAGACGAAATACAAATTCGGTAGCTGTTCCACGACGTCGGTTGTCCCTTTGTTCATATTTAGACATTGTCCCGGTGTCTTTTGTTTCCACGTGTTTTCTAGTCGGAAACAGGCGTTTCTTTTTTTATCAGTTGTCGACAGATTTTATCCGGAATACGTTTCTACCGGAATTTATTTCGATTGTGAAATAGTAGTGAAATTGTAAGTTAGCCTAACTATTTGTAGATTTGAAGCAATCCTCATGTGTTCCTTGCGTAGAAACTTAATTCTGTGCGAGGTGATTGAGTAAAACTTTTGAGAGAAATGTTTAAGAGAAGTCTTGAGAAAGTGTCTTGGAAAGATTACAATTATTTTCTTGTTGGCTACGTGTGTTGTGTAAATTAGAAATCAAGGGAAGCTTTCTCTAACGACATCAAGGTTTATGGCAACAGTGAAGTTTTAGTTCTTTGTACGAAAATTGGATCATTTTGTCCCAAAATCGAATTAAGAATACTATTTTCTTATTTCTTCACCTGCAAGAAATTAACGGTTTTACGTTATAATGATTAATTTTCAGATGGAAACCTGGTTATACTGAATTTTTATTATTTTTCTTATGAAGTGTTGATGTTTACAAATTGCAAATATACCCTTGGCGACACTTGAAGCGATATTATTTATCCTTTGGATATTATTTTGTATCAGTACTGCAAATCGCCACTTGAGAACCATCTGTTACTCATTTTGTCCCAAAATCGAATTAAGAATACTATTTTCTTATTTCTTCACCTGCAAGAAATTAACGGTTTTACGTTATAATGATTAATTTTCAGATGGAAACCTGGTTATACTGAATTTTTATTATTTTTCTTATGAAGCGTTGATGTTTACAAATTGCAAATATACCCTTGGCGACACTTTAAGCGATATTATTTATCCTTTGGATATTATTTTGTATCAGTACTGCAAATCGCCACTTGAGAACCATGTGTTAGTTTTCTTGGTTTATAGATCTTGAGAATTTTAATTTTTGTTGCAGTATTTTTACTACTTATAACGCACAGTAAATTACTTAAAATGTATCGAAAAAAGAATCAAGGCTGTAATTGCAGCGAGAGGTAGCGCTCTGTCGCGCCAGATTTACAGGTTGCTGTCAGGCGGCCACAAGAAAATACATTTTAAGCATAGGATTATAGTATTATGCTTTATAATTTTTTTTTTTCAATTGAAAATAATGTCTAGCTAGCTATGACGTTCAAAATTTTTAGTTGACAACATTTATTTTATTTTAATTATTCTAAACATTTGAGGCACTCCAGTCACTGATGACCACCATGGCCATATCGAGGAAACAATCTAATGTTAATACTTATTGAGTGATTAATTTAATTTCATAATATATCGCTTTAGCGAGCTACCGTTTGGTTACCAATTGTTTATCACATAGAGTCGGCCTACCTCTACGTAAAAAAAAAAAAAGAATGTAGGGTGGATTCCACAAGTGTCAGCAAAATGTAGGGTCGATTCGACAAGTGTCAGTAAAATGTAGGGTCGGCCTACATCCACGCAAAAAAAATGTAGGGTCGATAGCAGCAGAAAAGCTGCTAAACAATTAGAATTAAATGTAACGATAGAAATTATTGCAATAATGCGTAATGCAATTGAAGAATTAAAAGAATCAAGAAAAAAACGCGAATTCATATCTTTTTCGATTCTAGAATATAAGAAAATTTGAATAAAATACGCGACGAGAATTGGGGAGAAACATAAGTTAAACGCGTAAAAATACTCAATAATAAACGAACTAGGGATGAAGCTATTATTTCAATACGCGATGCACTGACTAGTATTTACTAAAATTTAAAAATTCTCGCATAAATTCCGAAAATAGATTATTAATTACGGTAAACTACTGAGACGGTTTAATTTAGGGTGGGCAGAGTGCACTCGTTCCAAATCAGTTCACAATATACAATAATAAATCAACTAACTACTTAACATGCAATTCATGCAAATTCCTTGGATGGTAAATTATTAGTAAACAAAATTCAATATCGGAGAGAATATATGAAAAATACTGAAAGAAAAATTTCAAATTAATTTCAAATATTGATGGTTATACTGTAACGAAAAAGCAACCTCTCAGTCATTTCAATATCCTATTCGACAAGTCTGAAGAACAACGATGACTAAAATTCAAATGTTTATTTCCCTAAACCTTCAAAATAATTTCGAAATATTTTATTCGAAGCGGAGTATTCCAAGTCAGTATCGATAATTGAAGAAATTATTTGATTGTATTTAAAAGAACCGAAAGGAGAATATTTAAAGTCTGATATTAAATGTCTAGCAAGTACCAGTAATTGGTAAAATGATTTATATTTGTTTTAAAAGCAAAATTTCTAATAGGTATTAGTTAAAATGAATTGTTATTCAGTCTATTGTATTGAAATTCTAATTGATTCTAATGTATACAAGTGTTACAAGAAGGCTGAGTGTGTACAGGGTGGACATAGGCTAGCTAGTAGCCCCCGACCACTCTATGAACTTTAACGTCTATACTCGAAAGTGTATCGTCAACACTAACACGTTACCCAGATTATCCAAAAATTGAAGAAGTTACTTTTAAAATTGAACATTCTACGGTGTTTCGAGAGATTTGATAATCATAGTCGAACCTTAAACGAACGTTCAAACGAAGAAAATTTTCCAAAAATCATTTCGTACGTTATTAATCGATAAAACAAAAATTCATTGTTGAAAAATAAATATTTCCTGAAAATCTTCATCTTCCATACAAGATTCAAGATTTTCCCTAATTAAGAGTAATTTCAAAAGATTATCTGTATAAGCTATTATTTCAATACGCGATGCACTGACTCTAGTATTTACTAAAATTCAAAAATTCTCGTATAAATTCCGAAAATAGATTATTAATTACGGTAAACTACTGAGACGGTTTAATTAAGGGTGGGCATGGTGCTGCTTTAGTTTGAAATGATTTATAAACACATAATTAACAGAGGAAAAACCGTGAAACGGCAAAACGTCTACATTCTAATTGTTATAACATGTAAACAGAACTTTAAATTTAGTGTAAACAGAAAAAATATATAATACAATTTATTTCACGGTATTGCAACAAATAAACGTTGAATCAATATTTAATTCGTATAAAAACAATTATTTAACGTAATAATTTTACCTTCACTATGGCTATTTTTAATCTACGACCACAGGTCAACCTGATTTCTAATCCTTACGAACTTTAAATTCAGTCTAAACTGAGAAAATATATAATACAATTTATTTCACGGTATTGCAACAAACAAACGTTGAATAGATTCTTAATTCGTATAGAAACATTTATTTAAAATAATAATTTCACCTTCACTATGGCTATTTTAAATTTACGACCAAGGGTCAACCTGATTTTTAATCCTCCGAACTTGATTTCACAACGAGAAAGTAATAAGATCGTTGAAACGTACTTATTTGTCAAAGAAACTTGCAAAAATGTATAAATAATAATATGTAATGTTTTAACAAATTTTTGGAAGTATAAATTAATAATAAAATTGTGAAAATTAATAAATTATACGTTATTATAACATTAATAGAATTATGACTAAACCGAAGTTCGAAGTCGAGTATTTAAAGTCTGATATTACGTGCCTAGCGAGTGCCGGTAATTGTTAAAATTTGTTTAATAATTAGTAATAGAAATTCTAATTGATTCTAATGTATACAAGTGTTACAAGAAGGCTGAGTGTGTACAGGGTGGACATAGACTAGCTAGTAGCCCCCGACCACTCTATTCACATCTCAGAACCTTCAGGTCAAAATACGCCGCGAAGTGTCTAGGGCCCAGTATAAAGGGTAAATGATTTCGCGGGACATCGGCGGGTCCTTATATACCTGCGGTACCCTCTCCCCAAAGTCATTAGCAAAATCGTCGGTTAGGTCAGGCGGGAATCGACTATTTTTCGCGGGAAACCGATTACTTTTCGCGGGAGATTTCTGCTACCGTAACATGGTATAATTTATCAATTTTCACAATTTTATTAAAAATTTATACTTCCGACAATTTGTTATAGCATTGCATATAACACTTTATACGTTTTTACAATATTCTTCAATGGAAACATAGGTTTTAGCGTTCTCGTTACTTACTCGTGTTTAAATTAATTTCGTAGGGATTAAAAATCAGGTTGACCTGTGGTCGTAGATTAAAAATAGTCATAGTACAGCTAAATTTATCGTGTTAAATAATTCTTCTTACACGAATCTAAAATGTATTCAACGTTTGTTAATGAATTTGTCAATGAATTATATTACACATTTTCTCTATTCACACTGAATTTAAAGATTATAACGATTAAAAATCAAGTTGACCTGTGGTCATTTATCAAGAATAATCATAATAAAGCTGAAATTATTGTGTTAAATAATTTTTGTAATACGAATTAGGAATTTATTCAACGTTTGCTTGTTACAATTCCATGCAATAAATTATATTATTACTAAATTAGAATCCAAACTTACTGACTCTTGTAGAGAATTCAATGGACACATAGGTTTTAGCGTTCTCGTTACTTACTCGTGGTTAAATTAATTTCGTAGGGATTAAAAATCAGGTTGACCTGTGGTCGTAGATTAAAAATAACCATAGTACAGCTAAATTTATCGCGTTAAATAATTCGTTTTACACAAATCAAAAATGTATTCAACGTTTGTTATATCGTGAAATGAATTATATTACACATTTTCTCTAGTCACACTGAATTTAAAGATTATAACGATTAAAACTCAAGTTGACCTGTGGTCATTTATCAGGAATAATTATAATAAAGCTGAAATTATTGTGTTAAATAATTTTTTTAATACGAATTAGGAATTTACTCAACGTTTGCTTGTTACACTACCATGAAATAAATTATATCCACAATAAATTAGAATCCAAACTTATTGACACTTGAAGAGAATTTACTGTACCTTGTGCAGTTTGGTGGAGAATATCCATTAAATGCAATGCAAGTTTACCTGTGTTTCTCTGAATATCAAAAATTCCGGCAGATTTGTAAATATTATTCTGTCTCCCAACGTAAATTTAAATAAATTAGGTTGAACTGCAGATTTTTCAATTGCATTACGCATTATTGCAATAATTTCTATCGTTACATTTAATTCTAATTGTTTAATAGCTTTTCTGGTGGAATCGACCCTACATTTTACTGACACTTGTGGAATCGACCCTACATTTTTTTTCTTTTTTTACGTGGATGTAGGCCGACCCTACATTTTACCGGTGTTGTTTCATAGTCGAAAACATTTTTTAAATTTCGTTGAACTACAGGATATTGTAAATTTTTCTGAAGGTCAAAATTTGTTCGACAGTGTAATTTGATCACCCACTATATATTAACGAACCCTATTAATTTATCGTCTTTTCATATCCTTTGTCACATGCGTAACAGACGTCGCTTGGGTTGTTTGGCCGTACCGACGAGCTGAACAATACATCTGTATTCCCGATAGACTACAGAAAAACACAGGTAAACTTCCATTGCATTTAAACGATATTCTCCACCAAACTGGACAAGGTGCAGTAACACTTGTACTATCACTAGTGGAATCGACCCTACATTTTACTGACACTTGTGGAATCGACCCTACATTTTTTTTTTTT
>NW_017100132.1:213734-230707 GCF_001263275.1 Habropoda laboriosa | reverse complement strand
TTTACGACACCCAAAAACTCGACGCCTCTCACACCTGAACACCACATGATCTAAGATCATAAACAGACCTCCAATAATCATTATAACAAATGTAAGAACAAATTCCCCACTTTTACACCATCACCAGACACACCCCAAACACCGAAAAAACCAATCACCATACACTTCCACCACCTACGACAGTTTTCACACCACCAATCACAGCACACACGTAGTTTATAAAATAGCGAACACCACACGACACGACACACAATTTTCCAATCAGTAAGCTTAGGCATTTCGCGCTCTGTTCATATTCATTCACGAATACATAGTTTTAACAGCAAACTGTTGTGCGTTAGTAGTCTATCTTCCGAGCACTACCTGAGTCTCCTATCCCGAGTAGATTCCTTAAATGGTCTGACTCAAAAAGAGGGACAATTATCGGTTTCGTAACAACCATATCGCGTTTCGTAACACCTTAAAAGAGAAAACTAATCTAGCACTTAAGCTCAAGACTCGTTATTCTCGTAGTAAGTATTTATAAAGTCTCCCTGAACAAAACACAAAACCCCCACTTCAGTCGCAAACAAAATCCGACACCAGACACACAATAGACACCAACTGCTACTTACCACTCTCACGATCCAACTTCGCAGACTCAAACAGCTCACTCCCCCGCAGCCAGCTCGTTCCCCAGCACACTTTTTCCAAGGCCAATTCAACGCACTGTTCACTGGAATCCCTCGTATCCCTCGCAACAGGGCTCGCAGGCCTACGGAACCCCTGAAGATCGTCTCTAATTGCCCGGTGGCGGGATCGTCGGTTCCGCCATTACCACGGACAAAGAGTGGATCCGTTATCCCGGTCGGGTGGATCGTTGAAATATTGCCAGGTGGCGGATATCAGCCGCGGCCTACCGAAATGGCTTCCATTCCTTTCCGGCAGCTGACTCCGGATTAACCGGGCCGCGAGGGTTCCTCCGGGATAGCTGACTGAGGGGTATTAAAGCCGGCCCCCGATATTGCTTTCTTCAATTTGCAACCGCTTCGAGCCACCGACACGTTTCCCGAGTACCATCGTGTACACTGGTCCTCTGCACCATCGTGAATCAAAAGCGCCGTTTCGAGACGTTTACGAGCCGGACGGTTCAGCCCTTTAGGCCTCTATATCGATCCAACAATTGGTCCCCAGGTGCAACGATGTCTAAGTGGACTGATAGATTCTGATGGGGATCGAGTGAGTTTGGCCAGTGAGATTTCAGTGGGAGGTTAGAAGCAAGCTTTTTTTCTGGATGTAATATGCTTCGTCGAGTGAGTTTGGAAGTTTCATGGAGGATTGGGGTGGGCAGGTTTGAGAGCTTCAACAGTTGTCTCATTGAAAAGGGTTATGGCATGTGACGGACTATATGGGGTAGCTATTACTGACCTCAGAAGCTGGGTCTGTTGATTAAACTTTTTTTCCACCGGTAAAAATTGAAAACTATACTAACTATACGTGTATAAGAAAATAATTCTAACAATATAAATTAAGTAGTACAAGTAAACAATTGGCGAGCCACGCATTCTTATCACAGTGCTACACCAATCTTAGAACGCCGTCTTATCACCACAGGTTGAACTGTTTCTCGCTCTCCAGTCGCAAAACATTCCTCGAAACCCGTGAACGATCCATCACGCCTGCTCCTTCGAGGAGAAAACGGTAAAGGCCATTTGACGATCTGTCGCGAGTAACGGTAACGACGCGTGGCTGATTCATAAGCGCAGAAGAAAACGTTAACAACCGAAGAAACGAAACGCGTTCGCGAGGAAGCCGCCGCTTGAAACGCAACGGCGGCCACGAGGGCTCGTAAAAAACTTCCCCCCTGAATCATCCTGGCCGCAGTTTCGCAACAACTCTCGTTACGATGTCACCCCTGCAGTAAAGTGGAGACCGTCTGTGCGAGCCAGCAGACGTTCTCGTTGTTATTACGACGGGTAAGGTAAAAATAACGCTGCTCGCCACTTCTGCCGGATGTGCTAGAGTATTTGCCTCCGTTGAAGGGTCGCTGACGCTCGTCAGGTTAATTTAGGGAGGCGTTAAGGGCGATTCGAGGCACCGATAAGAGAGCCGAGCGACGGTGTTTAATTGTACACTTGTTGAGAGATATTTTCAGCCGCTTTCACCGGTGTAAAGGAAGTGTTATCGCGATGATAAGTACTCTCCTTACTTTCCTACTCGAGCGTCGTTTAGATCTCCTAGATTACGATCTACGACACTTCGAAGGACCCTTGTCTGATCCACGTTCTTCGATCATTCTACGGCTAGAATTTACCTGGGTAGAAATTGGACCGAAGAAATATCGACAAATGTAACTATCAATTCCAATTTCATGCTAGTCATGTATCTCGAACAGCTGGTATCGAGTGAAAAACTGGTCAGACAACTCAATCATCAGAGTATCGATCCCGGAGCGAGACAGGCGACGGCAGCCTGCTAGAAACAACGTTTCACCCGTCAGACCGGTCACGTTAGCGTATCAAAAACGTGGACAGCGGGCAAATGCGTGGAACGAAGATTTGCTTTTAAGCCTGACTCGCGGCCGAGGTCACATTAGACATTAGTCGAGCGGCGCGTGCTTGTTCGCGTTGTTGCGACGCCGACGACAGCGGCCTAAAATTAGATTCACCCGGCACAATGGACCCCTCACGATGAAACGTGTCCGTCAGGAGGAAACAGGCTGATCCGTAGCGACGATACAGCGAAAGAGCTCGCCTTCGTTGAGAGGCTGTTCCTGTAAAGGGGTTTTTTTTTTCCCCAAGGATCATAATAACAGTTCTCAGCTGTGTGAAAAGAGTGATCTTGACAAGAGTGACTTTAGACTCGTGAGTCGGGGTATTTATTTGGTAACTCGGGAGCTGGGACAAAGGGATTAGATTGTGTCAGAGAAATACGAGAAATCGAGCTTCTGTTTCCTCAGCTTCTGACGTTTCGAGTTTTTGAAATTTCTATTGTGAGAGTACTAGTCCCTTTACCTACGACTGTTTTTATATTGGCTATGAATGTGAGTCTAAGCTATTTATCGTTTCAATACTGTGTCAAGTGTTGCGAGGTTATGGTTATTTTTAGGCGTTACAGATTATCTGCTGGTACGAATGGAGTTGGAGTTAGAGTACGAACGAATTGGTTGTAAATACAGGGTTTAAATGGTGATGAAGAGGTGTCTAGGGTGATTTTGTGAACTAGGTATAACGATAGTTGTTTCGTAACTGCTGGAAGTGTGGTTAATGAAAACAGATACAGAAAAGTAGTTAACTTGAGTGAATCTATGGTTACAACTGAAGGATATTTATTCAAGTCTGCAAAGTGTAAGTAAATTCTCTTTAAATGTATACAAAATGCAAATTGTGAACATATGGTCGTAGAAAAATTAAGATTTTACAATATTACCCGTATTTAATAAATATCTAGGTAATTTTAACTTTTAGTACAGAAAATCGTACCGGTAAGGTAAAATAAAATTTGATACGTTCAAGATCGCTTCAAAATTCATCAGAAAATTACTCATTCAACCCTTGAGAAATCTAACAACCCCGTCTCTCAACCCTTTCGAAAGTTCTCTTTCTCCCCGTGCATAGAGATGCTCTCCAAGTCGTAGAGGTCGCGATTCGAGGGCCTTCGAGATCGATTACGCTCGAAATTCGAGACAGTGGTAAGGGCGGCCGTGCGGTGATTTTGCGCCTTTAATATCCAGTTTGAATATTCATGAGTAAGGGCGCGGGATATCGTATCACGGAGCGTGTACTCTCCACTCTCTGGACAGTGCATAACGAACGAAAGGTGTTTTTTAAATTTCATAACGGCTCAGTCGGTGAGAAACGGCTGACAGTTTTCTCTGAGATGCGATCTCCGTCCCTTTTTCCGGTTATTCCCTGTTAACTTCGAAGGAACGACGTCGCCGGTAGATTAAGAGGGCCAATGATTCTCGCCAGACATGGGAGAGTACCTCTATATTTCCGCTATCGCCGAGATAGATGTTCATAATGAGAGCTGGATGTTCATACGAACTTCCTAGAATTCAAATCTTTCCACCGAAATATGGAGATACCGGTTTTCCGAATTCTGTCTGATCAATGGTTTACTGTTACTACTTGAAAATTCACTTGTTGAGTTAATACTGGAACTAGCGACGATTCAGTTATATCTGCCCTTCATTAATCGAATGTAACATGCAATTTGACCTGGACTAATCTCACCTAAGTGTAACTTAACCATAAGTTAGGCTAGTACAGTCTAACTTTAATCTCATTTGATCCAAACTAAGCTAACTTAAACCTGACTTATTCGCAGTCTATCCTCTACATGTTTAACCTTAACCTTAATCTAACTTAACCTTAACTCAGCTTCGCCTGGATTAGCCTGACCCTAACCTAATTAAACTTGATTCTAACTTAGTGCAGCATAGAAAAAGCTGACCTCAACCTGGCTTAATCTCGTCTGATCGTAAGTTAGCTCAGCCTAGTCGAACTCTGATTAAATTTAACTTCATCAGACTTGATCCTCGCCTAATTTAATCTAATCCAAATTGAGGTTAATTTAGCTTGAGCTAACGCTGATCTTTCAGAAATATTACTATTCACCTATGAATTCCTTGGATAGGGAATTTCTTTTCGATATGGCGAATATTAAATTCTGTCTATTATTTTTTTTTATTTTCCCGCGAACTTCTAGAACGACGGAAGTAAAAACGAAACTCCCGTTTCAAATTCACCCTGACCAGTATAATCGTAGATGCGCTGCCCGTCAGGTGTTTACGATTGGCCGGCCGGCTTTATGAAAAATCGAACGTGTTCGTATCCCGAAACAGGGAACGTCGTAAGAATCCCGTTTATTCTCCCGTGGCCCACTTCACGTGCAAGGAACTCATTTTCGAAAGTGACTAATCCATAAAAATGCATTTCGCTTGGCTCAAAGGATGGATGCCCCGGTATTCATACTTGCATCAGCGACGTCAAAAAGATTAATGCCTCGCTCGCGGCGAGGATAGCGGCGTTTTTTCCTCCTTTTCCACCGCCACCCCTTCACTATCTTTTCCTTTCCTTCTTTTCACCCTCTCTCTCGCTCTCTCTCTCTCTCGCTCTTTTTTTGTTAAATACGAAGGATGCGGGGAAACCGGCATCCGGAAGAAGCACTTTCCGCCGCGAAGAAATTACATTCTCGTCTCCCTTTCGCGGATTCCTTCGTTTGCATAAAAATCTTGATAACAAAATATTATAACTCGTATTTTCTGGCTGTATTCACAGTCCTGGCAGACTTGCCACGGTGTTTTTAGAGGGCGAGGCTGAGAACGGCTGTCCCTTTCTCTCTCTCTCTCTCTCTCTCTTTGTCTGCTCGGAGTGGAAATTCTGCTGCATCCCTTGATGGATGTTTCAGGGGATATTTCCATGGCCACGCTTAAGTTTCCTGTCCCTGAAGGGACTAACGTCAGGTTGTGTTCCGCCTGACAAAGGCGGAATTCTTCTACAGAGGGCAGAAATTAAGACTTCAGCTCATCCGCTTTCCTAATTGTATCTCGGTCCTTGCATTTCCCTTTCGCCGTCCTCAGTTAGTGGATTATACGTACTATAAGTAATTTTGATCTGCTTTGGGAAATTTCGACTGTATCTGAGTATAAACACATTATCGTAAAGTTCGAATTATTCGAATTCATGAAAAGGTAGCTTCGTAGACTTTTTACACTACTATAAAAATCATTCGTCTTCTGTCTCTATTTCTTAGTGATTTGTTTATTTAAAAAATTATTCCGGCGTTTGAAGTAGTCTGTAAGGTAACATTTGAATGAAAACTTCATATTTTTTGCCCTGGATTTGTTTCAATATCCATCTCTTGACTCGTTTTTCAATGAAATCTCGCCAGCCTTGAAGTTTGCAAAGTAACATTCAAGTGTCTCAACATTTGCGTAACCTTCTCCAAATGCTAAATTCATATTTCCAGCACAGTTTCAGTCACAATTTTTCCAAGTTTGAAATTCAAGTTAAAATTCGTCACGACAGATAACGTTCAAACAATTGTGTTCACGCGGTTCGCGACGTATTAAACCAGCGTGATTCCCTTACGAACTTTTACGCAGATAAGGGATGATTGACTGAGAATGGGGTTGGATTTTTGTAACAATCAATTATTATTTACAAACAAGAGTGAAATCTAAGCTATCTTAAACTAGGAATCTTTATCAATGTAAGTGTCTAGGAAGTCTGTGAACTCGCGATTTTTCTTTTTTTTTTTGTGTAGTGAGAGGAGTTTGTTTTTATACTGATTCTATGTCCGTTGGTTTTCCTTCACCTTACCTCGGGTAAGGCGTGTCTTAGGTTTTTGAGACATGCGGATTGGTTAATGTCATTAGTCGGAAGTAGCGAGGGTGGTGGTTGATATTTTAACTGATAGGTTAGAAAAAATGCGGAAGGAGAAACAACATAACCACCCCCAAGCGAACAGTCACTCTCAGGTAGAACACGTGCTCCCCAGGTGACCGTCGTGAAAATCCGCTTGCCTCGAAACCCGGAACGGTACAGGTAATAAACTTATGAAGCACTCTGAGGTGAACAATACATGAAAGAAACAAGGTAAAAATTCTAAACCTCGGTCATCGGTGAAAAAACAGGGACTTATAAGGAATGCGATGGAGAATCAATGGATTCATAAAGTTATTGTCTCTACCGACGGGTCAGGATATGGAGAAATATTCGAACGATGCAAAATTTAGAAATCCTGACCCGGTTTATGGAGGGCCCTTTCCCCTTGGGGTAGTGCAGGTATGTGCCGCGTAACAAATTGCGTTACGAATGTTTTCACTGCTCGATACACGTGTGCTATAGCAAATTTCTTCCTCTCGATTACTCTATATATATATAAAAATTAACGACGTAGCTGAAGAAACGACATTTCATTTGCACCATCTTAATGATAATTGCTCTTCTGTGAACTGTCTTTGAAAGGTCTGATCATTGCCAGGTTGATTCCACTTAGCCTGCTCGTCATCCTCATTCAAAGGCTGCTATCTCCTGAAAAGAGTCAGCCGAGTGAGGGGAATGAGAAAAAGACGGTCGAATGGCCATAAATCACTATTAAATCTTGAAAGGGTCGAGTCCACGGTTTGTCGAGTAATCTATCAGGACAGCGTAGCTAATATAACGGTCGAGTAATTGCGGGCAGCGTGCACGGAGAGTGGCTCGATCGATCCGCACTCGTTGTGTGCCTAATGACCACGCAAACGACGCGTAACGTATGCTGCCGGGCCACTACTGAATTAATAATCGCATTATTTGTGTTTACGCGGCCAGGGAAGTAGCGTTCGTGGCATTGGCCAGCTGTCTGCCTCCTCTGTTGCTCTGTTTACCCGTAGAACAATTGCTACCTTGACTTAGCCTAGTCTGATCCTATCGTTTTTCAAGAAAAATGCTCAAATATCGAATTGAAAGGTATCTGCTAGCTCTGGGAATGATTATTCTTGATTTGCAGGCTCGGCAGATAATGTAGCGACGTAAAAAAACGGCTGGAAAAGAAAATTGAGATTGAACATTTGACTTAGCTAAGTCCAATCCTGTCAATTTTTAAAGAACGGTGCTTTAGTATGGAATTGGAAGCTGAGAATAATTATCCTTGGCCTGCAAGCTCAGTAGATGACAGTGACGTAAAAAATCAGCTGGAAAAGAGAATTGACTTTTGACACTTGACTTGGCTAAGTCGAATCTTATCAATTTTTAGAGAACTGAGCTTTAATGTCGAATTGGAAGCTGAGAATAATTATTCTCGGCCTGCAGGCTCAGTAGATGACACAGTGGCGTAAAAACATGTCTGAAATTTGTGTGGAATACCTCAGAGAGAAGAATTTTTATAACATTAGTGGTATTTGCCAGTTATCTTCTCTCTTTCTCTCCAACAGAGATTGATATCTTGTCTTAAAGAAATTTAATCCCATATTATTTCTAAGAAACGCTGTAATATTGAATTTCAAGCCATTTCCAGGGCTGAGAAATCATTATTCTTAGTCTCCAGGCTCAGTGAATAACGCAGTAATATAAAAAGAAGAAACACTTGGAAGAAAGATTGACGAAGAGCACGTCGCAGAGACGAACTTGTACCGAAATTTCAGCATCCTCGTATGACGACTCAGACAAGATAGATCTGATTCCGGCATTTTGAGACAATATTCCACGGCTATTTGTAAGCAGGCAAGTTGGCGAAGGGTGGATCAGGGTGGTTTAAGATTCACGGGAACAGTAAAACCTTCGGAATTTCTTGAGCTTTCGAATGGCCCTCTCGAACTTCAGGAACTTCTGTAATTTTCGAACTTGTACAGTATTAGAGTGACTTGGGAGCTGGGAACGGCGGCAACCTTTGCACTGTTCCGTTGGACTTTGAACTTGTTGGCTCCGAGACTCATGGATTTCGCGAATTGTCGCCCCCGTTATCTATGGGAACTGCTGTCCTTCGATAAGGTTTATTTATGCTAACTAACTGACTTCGCCGTGGTCGCGAGAAAATTGCTCGAATTCCAAGCTCACCACTTGGACACCTGCAAACCTTCTAATTTCCAGTTTACCAGAATACAAGAACTCGCGTTTGCAAGCTGTTAGACCTCTCCGAAGGAAACAAAGGGTACCTACTTTTTCACCCAATATATTTGACCAGGTGGATGAATTCCTCACCAACTAGGCCAGCTAATCTACAGTTTTTCTGTTGTTTTTTTACTAAGCATTTATCGGAAGGCACACTCGAGAGAATGGTCTGATATTAATCGGCAATATTTAAACACAACAGCAAAGTAGGCCAATGAAACCTCGTAAAAGCAGCCTGGTACACGGCTGGCTTCTCGTCGACGGGAACCGAAAACCTACATCCAGCCTCATTACCACGAGACAAAGCAACATTGGACACACATGTTTACTGCGCGAAAAAGAATTCTTCCTCTCATCCTCTCCTGTGCTACTCTCTGTCGTCTAATTCCACCCCTAATTCCGAAACATCCTGGTGTATCGGGGGAACAAAAGTCTCGTCGCGGAACCAAGGTTAGGGAACCGTGAAACATATAGGTTATGGAGAGGTAGGGAACATTTTTCAAAGCGAAGTTTCAGTGTCACCCAGTTTCAGGAGGCTAGGAGAGCACACCGAGACGCGGTATTGTTTAGCGAGGAACCGTCAGCCTCGCTCGTAACACATCCACTCGCCACTCGGTGCTGGGGGCTAACAAACGACCCAGTCACCGATGAGAAACGAGCATCAGTTAAGCTCGAGTAGGAAACAATTGGTAAAGCGTGTTGAACGTTCGAGCGCTCAGACATTTTGTAAGCTGACACCGGGGCGAGAGAGAGAGAGAGAGAGGACAGGGTGTCGTCCTTTCTCAGTTGCTTCTATTTTTCAGCATCGCCGAAGAGAGAGTTAATTAAGTTAATTCGAAACGTGCCTTGAGTCATAGAAGTCCACGGTCCGGCGGCGTAAACTTTCAATTTGAAATCTGCAGCCCGGGCTAAGGGAAGATTAAGAACTTCCTTTTGCCCTATCCGAGTGACGCTTATTATCTTGAGCGTAAGACCTGGAAAAACAGGGAGACAGTAATTGCTGTCGAACTGAGGGAGAGAGAGCGGGGAAACGAGAGAGAGAGACAGAGGGGACGTCGAGCTGTGTCGTGGTTATGCAAAAGCAGACGACGGGGCTACGAGGCCAACCCCCAGGCTTTTAGCGGAATTGCTTTTACTAACTGATTACATAACGTAATAAAGGTTATTTTTACGCGCTCGCCTCCGAAAACGTTGCTACGACGATACGTCACCGAACCAGGATGGCTATATGTGTTCGGCTGGGACCAGTCGGTTTATTTAAACCCCGTCAATTTGCATATCCTTCGCGTTGCCGCCGTGAAACTGGGATTCTACGATGTGTTCCAGATGTGGGCGGAGGCTAGAGTTTTCCAGGTTGCTGATTTTTCGGCTGGAAGATGTAGTGGATGTTGAAGTTCGAACTTTGGTCTTGACTGGGGAAACTTTGGGGAGTAAGAGGGGTGCACCGCCTCGTTCCTCGTGATTGCATATTTCGATCTGAATTATGCGCGTGAAATAAGTAGAGACTTGGCTGTTAGGTTACTTTCGAAGGTGCGCAGTTTTCGAGATTGAAAAATTGAACGAAGAGACTAATTCTGAGGATTTGAATCGAGTGCCTCGTAGGAAACGCTGGTCATCGGCTATTACCTGTGTAACTTAAAGTGAGAAGCATTTGGCAAGACCTAATTACTTAAAGTTCCAGTCATTCGAGTATCATCTACGGTCACCTAAACTGAGAATCGTTTGAAATAACCCAGTTACTCGACACCCATCAGCATTTATCGGAGCCCCATTATCCCGAAACCTCCATTTAGCCTAACTTCTCGAATTACCGGAGCCTACAAGTCCCAAGATCGTCACCAGGAAAGCCACTCACCGGTATTCCACTTTACAGCCTGGCAAAGCCTCTTTGTTGTCTGTATAAATATCAATTTTCGCGAGGGACACTCGTACAGGGATCAATTTCCAATTAATTTGATGCGATAGTCTGGAAGAAGGGTGGCAGGGACGTTCGTGGAGAAAAACAATCGCGTCTCTCGTCTGAGAAAGGGCAACAAAGACGTACAGAGGCTCGGAGGGCTCAGAAATGTTATCAATATGT
The DNA here is from genome assembly GCF_001263275.1 of Habropoda laboriosa. NCBI lineage: Eukaryota > Metazoa > Arthropoda > Insecta > Hymenoptera > Apidae > Habropoda > Habropoda laboriosa. The sequence goes on along the minus strand of NW_017100132.1, from coordinate 220,051 downwards.
ACCCATTAAGCCCCGGCCACATCTAGCCGCGTAAAAGTAACGTTTAGGGGGTGATGGTTGCCAGGCAACTGGTCACGCTTCGTCGAAAGGACGGAAGTGATCGACCAGACAACACTTATCGAGTCCTTGTATCCATTGCCCCGGTTCCAGCCCTTCTCTTTGGGGATCATCCCACGTGAAGGATATCTGCTGCCTGACCTTGGAGGTAATCCTAATTTTTCTGGCAGAGCCACCGCATCGATCTTCATCCGTGCGAAAGCCACGCGAGTTCGTGTTGTCATCGATTTGCCTCGACTACATTCGCTCGTCGATTTGAGTTCATTACCTGAGCAGAAACTGGACTTGATGAGTGGGGACGTTTGGTCGATGGTTTAAGGTGGTTTGAGAATTAGGGTGTCGAGTAATTTGACGAATAGTGAGGCTAATTAAGGGGACTGTCCTTTACTCGTATTTGGACGCAGGGAACAATTTCTTTGTAATTCTTTGGAGTAACGTTTCGGGGGGTTGAGAGAGTAACACTTTAGAAATTATAGAGAGAATAACACATTTTCGTGAATAGCTATTTTGAGCGGATCGTGTGACGTCAAACCTGAGCATAGAGTATTACCACTCAATCTAGAATTAATATACCTACTTCAACACAGAATCGTGCAATATCAAATGGACAGCTAGATAGACCAATGTACAATTTCTTTTCTAATTCCTCTCAGAATATTCGCGAGACTCTGGTAGCATCCCAAGAATTATGTACAGTACTATCGTGAACAGGTAGTACTTGATTAATTTTGAATGATCGATGTGATATCAAACTTGAGCAAAATACCTGGTGATCGCTAATTTAACCCTAGAGCGGTCTTCGGGTCCTTTTTGACCCACCGCCTTTTTATACTTTTAGTAATTTTTGCTGTTATCAAGTTTACGTTCCTTAACATTATTTTAAACGTTTATTGTCTAGGTTCGTATGTCGCGTTGGAAACAAAAATTATTACACATAAGATCATAGGTCCTTTTCGGCCCAAAAGTCTTACGTGTACAGTCAAAACGAAGAACGCAATAGGGTTAAAACACAAACATTCTCAGTTATTTTCAGTATCACTTATTATTACCGCCTGCCTAAACAGAGAAGCATTTAGAAAAACCAATTACTCGATGCTGCAGCATTCGAGCCTCGCCTAAACCGAAAACCATTCGAAAGAACTCAGCTGCTCAAAGCCCTCTTATTTGAGCCTCTCCTGTTACCACCGGTCACCTAAGCTCTGTAGCATTCGGAAATGCCTAGTTACTCAACGTCCATCAGCATTCACCACAATTCCATCACCCCCCCGAAAACCTTCAAAACCTCGATCGAACAGAACTTCTCGAATCACTCGAGGCCACCACGTCCCAAGATCACCAGCAGGAAAGCGACTCACTCATCCAGCCATCTCGAATCCGTCCATCAGCCTCCTCCATCAGCCTGCGCCGCTATAGACAGCAAGGTTAGGTGTCATCGCGCGCCGTGGAATTGACACGGGTTCGCGTTGCGAACACGAGCCCTCGCCTCTCGGCCATTTGCCTTCCTCCCCTTGGTCTGCTCGTCCAGATTCCTCCGCGTCACAGCCTCGTATCATCATGGAATCGCGCGCGAACGCTCTCACGAGCGGTGTATGTACTCCACTGTCGTTTCATCCCCCGTTCCAACGCGGCAGCCACTCGTCCGGCTGCATGAATAGGACCCCATGACTATGGTTGCCTCTCGAATTACTCGACGCGCCGCCTCATCCCGGTGCAATAAATACCGTCGATCAATTATTCTCGCGTGGCTCGTGCAGCTGTTTGTTTCAGATGAAACCGTACCGCACGGGATGATGTATCGCCGCGTGCTCTTTTTTTTTTTTTTTTTTGCCCCGTGTTTCGAAGGGGTGGCGAGTTCTTGTAAGTTAGATCGTTCGGATTAATGCACGGGTGGCGTCGAGGGGCTATGTTCAAGAGCCTCGGAAAAATGCCGCCTACGTCGAAGGGGATGCTCTCTGCGGGCTGGAAGGGTTAAAGAGGATACGCTCGAGGAGCTCCTGGATGTCTGGGGGGGGATTTTTGTGGAAGAAGTAATGGGAATTTGGTATATTAGACGAGTGTATGGTGCTAGGCAGGTGACTGTGTAGGTATTCTGTCGGAAATGTAGGATTATTGTGCGTTGCAAGAATTTTTAACGGATGGTTTCTGTGGTTTTAATTACTTGCTGTTGATCTCTGCGAGGTTTATTTGAAGTACAACATTGGCTTGGTCTTCCTACTGTGACAGATTGAAAAAATTAATTTTGTTTTGCATTTTCTTGTAGTTTAACATCTCGAAAATATGTCCAGGAAGTTTTAAAGCTTAACTCTGAAAATTGGCAGAGATATGTGCCTTCGAAGGAAGCGGTTTTATGTAGTCTTTAACTGTAGTTAAAACTTTAAACGCGTTTTACTCGAAACGGTATTTTTGAAAATGGCTGACGTGATTACCAAAAAACCGATCCACTCGTAATTTGTCAGGTATGCTCAGTAGATGTTGCTTTATCGTCTGAACTAGAATTGTGCGAATATTTTCAAAATTCAGTCTTTGCGGTCAAGAAAACCATCATTTCTTTTGTTAAAATCGAAGGCAATTTCTTTGAAACCTTGCCATTTCTTTGTTTCCCAATATTTGTTTATTATTCTAGTTCAGATGACAGCCACACGTCTACAGATTAAATATATGTATGTTCGCATTTTGTATTTGAGATAAGTACAACGTCTGATATCATGTCAGCCGTCGAGAAGGATATTTTTCAAGGCGCTCTCTTCACGGTGGTCCTATTTTACAACAAATGCATATTTTCACTTATAAAAAATATTTTCGTGTTCTTAAAAGATGACAGAATAAACACACAAATTTGCAAAAGGATACGTGCAGCACTTGCTTTGTTTTAAATTTCCGAAAAATCAAGTTTTTCCGCCGTTAAGTATGCAAGAAATCAAAAAAGAAATTCATTAGGCATTTAAAAAGCTTTCAACGAATTTTTAATTTGGCAAATTGTCAAAAGGTAGTAAGTTTTCGAAAGTGAACATTTCCTAGAAATCTGAAAATCCAAGAAATATCCTCTCAAACACACGTTTTAGTACCATAACTACCACAGTATAATTGTGAACCTAGAAATAGTTTACAATTTAAGTAGTATCCATTGAATGAGAAAAGAAAGTGGCTGAGGAGTTTGATGGTACGGGTACTGTGACACCATGGTACTAACGATGAGGGTACAATGGGAATAATATGGAATGGAAACAATGATCGTTATAACGGACTCGTGACAGGGATGTTATCAATGCTGGCTGAGGATAATGCGCCGGTTCCTGAACTGCTTGCTCTGTTCATTGTTCGGAAATATTATTATGTCAAGTGTATAAACTTCACAGGAAACGGACACCTAAGTGTGCATTTTCCGTTTCTATCTCGTCGGCAAGAATAAAAATCAATTTTTACGACAGTTGGCCGATATGAAAATTATTGAAGATTTTTCAGGAAGTATGCCATCTTTTGGGAATAGCACTTCGTCGAACTTTTGTACAGATTGTTTTATATACCACGTGCACAGTTTGTCTTATTGAATTGCCTGTTACTGATACCACATTCAAATAGCCAATAGATTACTATCAATGTTAAGAGAATCCCAGGAATATATTGTTCCTCTTTGAAACAATAACGCTGACCGAACAAAGCCCTGGACTGGCATTGTTGCACTAGACCCATTGTCAAAAGTAGAAAAGTCACTAAGAATTCTATTATCACTTAAACTGAATGAACAACACTGCTGCGAGATGCACGATCAATTATAGAATCTGCAGGACCATTATAGGGACTGTCTAGTAGGAGCTATGAAATGATAAACTGCAGTGTGATGAGTAAATATTGTGATACGAAGCTTCATTGTTGTAGCGGAGCGTAGCTGATAAAAGTATAAGCTAAAATTGGATAATTGGGCGTTATGATATAACACTATGATCATTTTAGTCTGTTTTGTATTAATATTTATATTAATATTTGAAACTCAAGTGCTCTGTGTTTCAAAACAATGAATGAAAAGTAATTGTTGCTCCATGATATAATAAAAACGTGATAATTGGACATTATGGCATACCAAATTATTTCACTACTGCAACCTAGTGCAGTAATCACCTTAATTTCTTTTCTTATAATAAGAATTATTACTTCAAACTCAAATATTCCATATAAAAAAGTAAATAAATCTGGCATAGTTACAGAACTGTAGCGACCAGCTACAATACCCGGGGAAATAGCATTTGGCGTGCAGACGACCAGCACGGTTTATGACGTGCGCGCTTGAAAAGCTATTTTTCAAGAAACCGTTTTAGTTTATTTAATGTCTAGAAATCCGACAATGCATGTCCGCGTAGAAACTTTCTTCGACGGCCTCAATAGTAAATTGCCGCGTCATAAACCAAGGGTTTCCGAAAGGTCCGCCGTACGAGGCCCAGAGGCCACGACCGGACACGTTACGAGTACCTGACCTGGAGGAAATTCCGCTGTGCTGCCAAATCCCCAATGTGGAATACACCCCTCCGCCAAGTCGCACCGCGGTCCCGGAAAAAGCGCGCCAAGGGCGCAAGGGACGCGCAGCGACTTGTAAGGAAATTACCTGATTGGCTAACATCGATGCGACGGGTTAGCCAATCAGGAAAACTAACAAGGCGAGAAAAGTTAGTTGGAAAAAGGCGAGACGACAGGAGGCCAGTCTAGCGCGAACCTCCAGAGCAAAGACTTGTACCAATAAAGACTTCACCGGACCACCCTGGGGGTACATTGCGTAACCCAATAACACGCATTTTCATTATCCTTCAGTACTTAATTTTCAATTTTCTTGTAACGCTAATTATCACCTAAAATTCGACTATTCGATATAAAAAGAGAAACCAAGTCAACGTGTCAGAAATTGCGCGATTGAATTGTAATTTAACACCACGTGATAATTCGTAACACTGAAATATCGAATCTGGGCACGGAATATTTTCCGGAATCACTATTGCACGTAGTAGTACGCCAGCGAACGTAAGGTTGCCCGCAAAGTTTCCATTGCACTTCAGCCGGAGTTACTTATCCTTAATCCGGGTATTACTCGAAGACGGAATAGAGCCAGACTCTCGGATCTGTCACGTGGAGAAAGGGCTGTAGAGAAATCCAGAGGGAGTGAGAAACATCGAGTTGAAGGCAGAGAGATAGAGAGAGAAAGAGTGAGAAACATCGAGTTGAAGGCAGAGAGATAGAGATAGAGAGAGAGAGAGAGAGAAACGACAAATTAGTTCGCATCGATCAGACGCGCCCTTCTGCCGGCAATGAAGACGTATCGCGAACGACACTTATCAGCTCGAGATGTGCTCGATTAATTTGTTTAATTGATCTTGATCCACGCTCGAAGAATCCTCTGCTTCTGGTTGAATATCAGCCACTACGCTACCATTTGTACGAATTAATCGATGCCGAAGTCGAGGAGGAAACGATCCCCGGGTTTCAGTAAGGAGAATTGAGTCTCTGCTTTTCGAGGGTGCTGTGTTACAAATGGATGCAAACTTTGTAGAAAGAATTCTCGGCTTCGTTGACGAGCTATCGAGGACACGTGGAAGTAAGTTAACCCTTTATAACGACATGTGACACTTTTAAGTTATCTACACATTTATGTATATTTTATGAGTAGATTATGGATGGTTGAATTATGCAAAATTCACGAGAATATGGTTGCAATCATATTTACTATATCGTGGCAAATTTATCTATGGATTAGTATTGTTTTAACGTTACTCTCGTATATTTTGCATATTTTAATATGCCACCGATGCACGAATATTCGTAGTCGATTTACAAGTCTCATTTTATTTTAGTTTGATTTTCTCATTTTATTCCTTATTAGCCAATTCCATTAAAATAATTATTAATTATTGCATCTCTCGTCAAAGTATATCGTCATTTTTCTTCTCGTGGAAGAAAGAAAAATCAGGTTACGGAGGGTCCTGTTGAGTTGGATTACAAAAACCCTGCCAATGGTTGTAAAAAATTTGTGAAATAGTTGGTACAGTTGCGTAAAATTTTGGTACCCTGCAATTCCTCTTTTCTTGCGTTCTTTGGCACAGCGAGGGTGAAATTAAATGGTACAGAAGTGACCTGACCTAATGAAACATAATTTCGGCCTAGCCTAGTCTAGCTTTCGAGGGAGCTGACTGTCGTTGCAAAAAGAATTTCTATAGTAATGTAGAATTTCTACATTTTTAATAATCCTCTTTCTAAAGATTTTCAAAATTTTGAAAACG
>NW_017100132.1:181265-213714 GCF_001263275.1 Habropoda laboriosa | reverse complement strand
TATCTATCAGAGTTCCGAACGTAAAGGTAACCTAACCTAATCCAGCCTTCTGAGGAATTAATTGTAACAAATTTGCACGAAAAAGTTTCTACACTTCTCAAGAACATTTGTGCGCTATAATTCCACTTTTCTCGAGTTCCATGACACACTCTAGTCCAATTAGACAATGGAGAGAACGACGTAGCATACATCTGTCATAGTTGTGCATGCAGAAGTCAAAGGGGATGCTGCGAGAGAATGGAGAGAAGGAGAGGCAAGGCAGGTGTTTTAATTTTCCTAGACGCAGCGCGGAGCACATTATCGCGCGCGTTTTAATTAATTTCACTTAATTAATCGAGCCGCGTGTACGATACAAGGAACGCTTTTGTAAGGCTTTTACGCGGAGTTCTCGTTTGCCCCTGAACACGGCGTAATGGATAAAAATAGGAAAAGGTTACATGAAAAATAGCGTCGGTGCAAGCGTGTCGTAAAGAGATAGAGAGAGAGAGAGGAGGTGGTTTTAATTTCGAGCGAGTACAATTGAGCACGAGAGGGTTAAAACGCGTATCTTTCGCGCTCGGTTGCAGCAATTGTCTTTAAAGTGGCTTAAGTAAGTCACGTTTGGAAGAAAATTGAGCTCGCCGCTGTAATGGATTCCACGTGTTACGTTTATCCTCTGTCTTGAACGCAACACGCGATTTTTTTTTTGGCTTTGGCCGGTTGCATTTACATAAAAAAATAATGCTCCTCGAGGCGGGTTACCATTGGTTTTAGTGGTTTTGAATAGCAACCATGCAACAATTTCGGTTACAGAAATTGTATCAAATGGGTAGAAGATAATCTTAAACTTTTTTCTTACGTTCAATAGCAGCGGAAATAATTCAGATGTTCGTTATAAGTGAGACACCCTGTACTGTACACTTTACCCGGAGACTTAGGTGTCCTAACCTCAATTTATAGCGCTATGTGTCTCAATAGGGCGGCAATTTCGTTTGCAGAAAGTTTATCCAGTACACGATTGTACATTGTACGATTCATTTGGTGATTTAACTTTTCTAACCGCAATTTATGCTATTACGTGTCTTAATATGGCGATAATTTATTAAATATACTATTGGGACCTACATTTCCTAACCTCAATTTCTACTATTTTAATGAGACAGTAAATTTAGTCGTATCACACGTATCAAAGCTCCAATTTTTGATTATTTATCTCAGTGGAGGACTTTGGTTACCTAACCTCAATTTGTATCTTCATATTTGGAACACTGAAATTCTGATTTCTGGTATTGGTAAACATCAGCAAAGCAGCCATCTTGTTTGTACGATAAGTTTATTAAATACCCAGTTTTAGAATACCCAACTCGGTTGAAGGCTTAGATTACCTAACCTCAAATTGTACCTAATACCATATCTGAAATTTTTCAAATCGAGTCTTTCACATTAAATACCCAATTTTTCATTATCTAATTCTCTTGAAAACTCGAAAAGCTTCCTAACCTCAATTTAAATATTCTATAGCCTTAATGTATATGATATAACCTTAAATATTCTACTCGGTGTGATCAAGTGTGATTTTACAAAATTGCATTTAAAATTTGACGACACATTATCCTTGTAACTTGATCATTTCTACACAAAAGAACTTTCCTAAGAATTGCCCAAAATTTCAAATAACTTCTGCCAAAATATTTCTGGAACAAACACCGTTCAAAAATTCCCAAAATCTGCTCGCGATAAAGTAATGCAATGCAAACTCGACTGACACACGGTATTCAAAATTTCCTGCACTCAGGACGCGAGCATAAATCGCAGAGCCTGGATACATTGGCCCCGCTAACGTTAGAATTGTTTTTAGGTAATAGTAGCAGCACGTGGCGAAGGTATCGCGGCGATTCTACATCAATGACAATTTGCTTTATTGCACCGGTGACGGTGATAACAGATCGCTCTCGTAGAGAACAGCCTATCTATGCGACGATGTATCGTTGCTTGTCACTGCGTCGTTACTTGCACGAGTTCACGTGCACCGGGGAATTATTTAGCCGCAGACAGCGGTGCTTTTGTTTAGATAACGCGACGATAGGAATTCGACGTTTAACTTCGCCTTTACATCGCGATTGCGCCGGACAGATTTGATAAACGTTTAGGTGACTCGAGCTCCTGGGGAACAAGTCGCACAGCTTGTGTGCGGAGATAGAGACGTTCCTAAGGGGGAACAAGTAGTTCGTGTTTAGTCTGATTAGTATGGGCCTGCTTGGAATATTGGAAAAAGGGAGAGAAATGTAGGTTAAGTGAATCGTCGAACAAGTTGTAAGAATGATAATCCTTGTCTTCATAAAAATTTATGCCACATTCTGACTATTTAGGATTTTATGAAATTAATAGAAGTTACATTTCATCGTGCAAAATCAAACTTTTGCATTCGTACAGTTTGCATTATCAAGTAACTCTTAACAACAGTAATATGTTTTCATTCAAATTTTCTGTGAGCTGCTTTCATTAAGAAACCAATACCTTGCCAATAATAGCGAGAAACAATCGATGTTCCAGCAGAAGAGGCTTTGCAATAACTCCTCTATTTTGTAACACTTTTACTTTCTAAACATTGAAGAAAGAAGCTGAAAGTTACATTTGTACTCTCTGAGAAAATTGAAACTTTTCATTTAGTAATTACCTATTTAAAAAAATTCCCAAAATTTACCCTCTTAAGTTCGTTGACTCATACCGAGCCAAATTATCAAACTGCTCTACACGTTACGCAGCTGTTACATACTTCTTCGTAATTGAAGGAAAAGCTGGAAGTTACATTTATATCCTCTGAGGAAATTGATACTTTGCATTTAGTAGTTACCTATGAAAAAAATTTCCAAAATTCGCCATCTTAAGTTCATTGACTCGTGCCGAGCCAAATTATCGAACTACTCTACACGCTACGTACTTCTTCATAGTAATCGAACGAATCACACAAACATAAAGTACAATCGCCATTTACTCGTTGAGCTTGCACGCTGCAACATACAAGAGTATTTGTACCTATATATACCGATTCACTATCAGCCTTTAGTAGTCAAACATAGTAAAACTTTTCCCCTCCATTGTTCAAGCGTTCGACAAATAATTCAAGGTGGCTCAGTGAACTGTCACAGAATTAACAATTGAGAAGGCACGTGCACTTCTGCGAATTTCACCGTGTACCTCAAATACCATAATCTACGTGCAAACTTTGAGTCCAGTTTCTAAGTCTTTTTTTTGATTAGAACTTCATCATGATCACGAATGCTCTAATGTCTCTGTGGAATTAGCGAATCCAAGGATCAGCGTCAGACAGTGGCCAGGTGACTGGTTTTGTCTCACGCGTTCCCCTTGTCCCATGGGAACCGGTAAATTTTGTTTTGCCTCGCCGAGCTTAATTATCGTTCTAATGTTGCGTGTTCCCCTGAATCTGTAATACCGGCGCGGCGGCGCGCGATTACGTGGTTTCTTGCATAGAATACGCGAGAATTCTCTTCCAACAGGGCGGACTGCACCTTTTTGTTTCCAGCTGTACGCTTGCCAATGTGAAATCCCTGATCCCGTGCGTAATTATGCACGTCACGATGCAAACCGCCTGCCACGACGGAGTTCTGTTGCACACGCACAGCTCAAAATTCGCCTGACGGTGTATTAATGGAAGTGAAAGAGGCGTGGAAGAGGGTAGAGTAGAGAGAAAGGGAAGTTATAATGATTGAACTGCATTGTGAAGATAAAATGTTCTTCGTGGCGAAAGTTTGTTCGTTGCAAATGTGGAGGCTAATGAATTAACGAGGTTAGGCGAAAATGATTTGGAGAGTTGAACACTGAGAATTGAAAGTTTGAGCGAGGTTGGATTGCACGGTAAATTTCAATTTTGGGAAGAGAGTCAAGGTTTAGTGTCAAAAATTGAGTACTGAGGCCTGAGATTGGAATTGACTCCTTACGTTTAGCATTAAGAATTGAAGTTAGTTAAGTGATGAGTTAAGTGCTGAAACTTGAGTACTGACAGTCCAGAATTGGATCAAATTTGAATCTTGAGAATTAAGAACTAAATTATGCTTAAGCACTGTGAGAGGAAAGTTAGACATTGTTTTAGTGTTCAGACTTGAGAACTGAAGTGATTTGGAGAGTTGAACACTGAGAATTGAAAGTTTGAGCGAGGTTGAATTGCACGGTAAATTTCAATGTTGGGAAGAGAGTTAAGGTTTAGTGTCAAAAATTGAGTACTGGGGCCTGAGATTTGAACTGACTCCTTGTGTTTAGCATTAAGAATTGAAGTTAGTTAAGTGATGAGTTAAGTGCTGAAACTTGAGTACTGACAGTCCAGAATTGGATCAAATTTGAATCTTGAGAATTAAGAACTAAATTATGCTTAAGCACTGTGAGAGGAAAGTTAGACATTGTTTTAGTGTTCAGACTTGAGAACTGAAGTGATTTGGAGAGTTGAACACTGAGAATTGAAAGTTTGAGCGAGGTTGAATTGCACGGTAAATTTCAATGTTGGGAAGAGAGTTAAGGTTTAGTGTCAAAAATTGAGTACTGGGGCCTGAGATTTGAACTGACTCCTTGTGTTTAGCATTAAGAATTGAAGTTAGTTAAGTGATGAGTTAAGTGCTGAAACTTGAGTACTGACAGTCCAGAATTGGATCAAATTTGAATCTTGAGAATTAAGAACTAAATTATGCTTAAGCACTGTGAGAGGAAAGTTAGACATTGTTTTAGTGTTCAGACTTGAGAACTGAAGTGATTTGGAGAGTTGAACACTGAGAATTGAAAGTTTGAGCGAGGTTGAATTGCACGGTAAATTTCAATGTTGGGAAGAGAGTTAAGGTTTAGTGTCAAAAATTGAGTACTGGGGCCTGAGATTTGAACTGACTCCTTGTGTTTAGCATTAAGAATTGAAGTTAGTTAAGTGATGAGTTAAGTGCTGAAACTTGAGTACTGACAGTCCAGAATTGGATCAAATTTGAATCTTGAGAATTAAGAACTAAATTATGCTTAAGCACTGTGAGAGGAAAGTTAGACATTGTTTTAGTGTTCAGACTTGAGAACTGAAGTGATTTGGAGAGTTGAACACTGAGAATTGAAAGTTTGAGCGAGGTTGAATTGCACGGTAAATTTCAATGTTGGGAAGAGAGTTAAGGTTTAGTGTCAAAAATTGAGTACTGGGGCCTGAGATTTGAACTGACTCCTTGTGTTTAGCATTAAGAATTGAAGTTAGTTAAGTGATGAGTTAAGTGCTGAAACTTGAGTACTGACAGTCCAGAATTGGATCAAATTTGAATCTTGAGAATTAAGAACTAAATTATGCTTAAGCACTGTGAGAGGAAAGTTAGACATTGTTTTAGTGTTCAGACTTGAGAACTGAAGTGATTTGGAGAGTTGAACACTGAGAATTGAAAGTTTGAGCGAGGTTGAATTGCACGGTAAATTTCAATGTTGGGAAGAGAGTTAAGGTTTAGTGTCAAAAATTGAGTACTGGGGCCTGAGATTTGAACTGACTCCTTGTGTTTAGCATTAAGAATTGAAGTTAGTTAAGTGATGAGTTAAGTGCTGAAACTTGAGTACTGACAGTCCAGAATTGGATCAAATTTGAATCTTGAGAATTAAGAACTAAATTATGCTTAAGCACTGTGAGAGGAAAGTTAGACATTGTTTTAGTGTTCAGACTTGAGAACTGAAGTGATTTGGAGAGTTGAACACTGAGAATTGAAAGTTTGAGCGAGGTTGAATTGCACGGTAAATTTCAATGTTGGGAAGAGAGTTAAGGTTTAGTGTCAAAAATTGAGTACTGGGGCCTGAGATTTGAACTGACTCCTTGTGTTTAGCATTAAGAATTGAAGTTAGTTAAGTGATGAGTTAAGTGCTGAAACTTGAGTACTGACAGTCCAGAATTGGATCAAATTTGAATCTTGAGAATTAAGAACTAAATTATGCTTAAGCACTGTGAGAGGAAAGTTAGACATTGTTTTAGTGTTCAGACTTGAGAACTGAAGTGATTTGGAGAGTTGAACACTGAGAATTGAAAGTTTGAGCGAGGTTGAATTGCACGGTAAATTTCAATGTTGGGAAGAGAGTTAAGGTTTAGTGTCAAAAATTGAGTACTGGGGCCTGAGATTTGAACTGACTCCTTGTGTTTAGCATTAAGAATTGAAGTTAGTTAAGTGATGAGTTAAGTGCTGAAACTTGAGTACTGACAGTCCAGAATTGGATCAAATTTGAATCTTGAGAATTAAGAACTAAATTATGCTTAAGCACTGTGAGAGGAAAGTTAGACATTGTTTTAGTGTTCAGACTTGAGAACTGAAGTGATTTGGAGAGTTGAACACTGAGAATTGAAAGTTTGAGCGAGGTTGAATTGCACGGTAAATTTCAATGTTGGGAAGAGAGTTAAGGTTTAGTGTCAAAAATTGAGTACTGGGGCCTGAGATTTGAACTGACTCCTTGTGTTTAGCATTAAGAATTGAAGTTAGTTAAGTGATGAGTTAAGTGCTGAAACTTGAGTACTGACAGTCCAGAATTGGATCAAATTTGAATCTTGAGAATTAAGAACTAAATTATGCTTAAGCACTGTGAGAGGAAAGTTAGACATTGTTTTAGTGTTCAGACTTGAGAACTGAAGTGATTTGGAGAGTTGAACACTGAGAATTGAAAGTTTGAGCGAGGTTGAATTGCACGGTAAATTTCAATGTTGGGAAGAGAGTTAAGGTTTAGTGTCAAAAATTGAGTACTGGGGCCTGAGATTTGAACTGACTCCTTGTGTTTAGCATTAAGAATTGAAGTTAGTTAAGTGATGAGTTAAGTGCTGAAACTTGAGTACTGACAGTCCAGAATTGGATCAAATTTGAATCTTGAGAATTAAGAACTAAATTATGCTTAAGCACTGTGAGAGGAAAGTTAGACATTGTTTTAGTGTTCAGACTTGAGAACTGAAGTGATTTGGAGAGTTGAACACTGAGAATTGAAAGTTTGAGCGAGGTTGAATTGCACGGTAAATTTCAATGTTGGGAAGAGAGTTAAGGTTTAGTGTCAAAAATTGAGTACTGGGGCCTGAGATTTGAACTGACTCCTTGTGTTTAGCATTAAGAATTGAAGTTAGTTAAGTGATGAGTTAAGTGCTGAAACTTGAGTACTGACAGTCCAGAATTGGATCAAATTTGAATCTTGAGAATTAAGAACTAAATTATGCTTAAGCACTGTGAGAGGAAAGTTAGACATTGTTTTAGTGTTCAGACTTGAGAACTGAAGTGATTTGGAGAGTTGAACACTGAGAATTGAAAGTTTGAGCGAGGTTGAATTGCACGGTAAATTTCAATGTTGGGAAGAGAGTTAAGGTTTAGTGTCAAAAATTGAGTACTGGGGCCTGAGATTTGAACTGACTCCTTGTGTTTAGCATTAAGAATTGAAGTTAGTTAAGTGATGAGTTAAGTGCTGAAACTTGAGTACTGACAGTCCAGAATTGGATCAAATTTGAATCTTGAGAATTAAGAACTAAATTATGCTTAAGCACTGTGAGAGGAAAGTTAGACATTGTTTTAGTGTTCAGACTTGAGAACTGAAGTGATTTGGAGAGTTGAACACTGAGAATTGAAAGTTTGAGCGAGGTTGAATTGCACGGTAAATTTCAATGTTGGGAAGAGAGTTAAGGTTTAGTGTCAAAAATTGAGTACTGGGGCCTGAGATTTGAACTGACTCCTTGTGTTTAGCATTAAGAATTGAAGTTAGTTAAGTGATGAGTTAAGTGCTGAAACTTGAGTACTGACAGTCCAGAATTGGATCAAATTTGAATCTTGAGAATTAAGAACTAAATTATGCTTAAGCACTGTGAGAGGAAAGTTAGACATTGTTTTAGTGTTCAGACTTGAGAACTGAAGTGATTTGGAGAGTTGAACACTGAGAATTGAAAGTTTGAGCGAGGTTGAATTGCACGGTAAATTTCAATGTTGGGAAGAGAGTTAAGGTTTAGTGTCAAAAATTGAGTACTGGGGCCTGAGATTTGAACTGACTCCTTGTGTTTAGCATTAAGAATTGAAGTTAGTTAAGTGATGAGTTAAGTGCTGAAACTTGAGTACTGACAGTCCAGAATTGGATCAAATTTGAATCTTGAGAATTAAGAACTAAATTATGCTTAAGCACTGTGAGAGGAAAGTTAGACATTGTTTTAGTGTTCAGACTTGAGAACTGAAGTGATTTGGAGAGTTGAACACTGAGAATTGAAAGTTTGAGCGAGGTTGAATTGCACGGTAAATTTCAATGTTGGGAAGAGAGTTAAGGTTTAGTGTCAAAAATTGAGTACTGGGGCCTGAGATTTGAACTGACTCCTTGTGTTTAGCATTAAGAATTGAAGTTAGTTAAGTGATGAGTTAAGTGCTGAAACTTGAGTACTGACAGTCCAGAATTGGATCAAATTTGAATCTTGAGAATTAAGAACTAAATTATGCTTAAGCACTGTGAGAGGAAAGTTAGACATTGTTTTAGTGTTCAGACTTGAGAACTGAAGTGATTTGGAGAGTTGAACACTGAGAATTGAAAGTTTGAGCGAGGTTGAATTGCACGGTAAATTTCAATGTTGGGAAGAGAGTTAAGGTTTAGTGTCAAAAATTGAGTACTGGGGCCTGAGATTTGAACTGACTCCTTGTGTTTAGCATTAAGAATTGAAGTTAGTTAAGTGATGAGTTAAGTGCTGAAACTTGAGTACTGACAGTCCAGAATTGGATCAAATTTGAATCTTGAGAATTAAGAACTAAATTATGCTTAAGCACTGTGAGAGGAAAGTTAGACATTGTTTTAGTGTTCAGACTTGAGAACTGAAGTGATTTGGAGAGTTGAACACTGAGAATTGAAAGTTTGAGCGAGGTTGAATTGCACGGTAAATTTCAATGTTGGGAAGAGAGTTAAGGTTTAGTGTCAAAAATTGAGTACTGGGGCCTGAGATTTGAACTGACTCCTTGTGTTTAGCATTAAGAATTGAAGTTAGTTAAGTGATGAGTTAAGTGCTGAAACTTGAGTACTGACAGTCCAGAATTGGATCAAATTTGAATCTTGAGAATTAAGAACTAAATTATGCTTAAGCACTGTGAGAGGAAAGTTAGACATTGTTTTAGTGTTCAGACTTGAGAACTGAAGTGATTTGGAGAGTTGAACACTGAGAATTGAAAGTTTGAGCGAGGTTGAATTGCACGGTAAATTTCAATGTTGGGAAGAGAGTTAAGGTTTAGTGTCAAAAATTGAGTACTGGGGCCTGAGATTTGAACTGACTCCTTGTGTTTAGCATTAAGAATTGAAGTTAGTTAAGTGATGAGTTAAGTGCTGAAACTTGAGTACTGACAGTCCAGAATTGGATCAAATTTGAATCTTGAGAATTAAGAACTAAATTATGCTTAAGCACTGTGAGAGGAAAGTTAGACATTGTTTTAGTGTTCAGACTTGAGAACTGAAGTGATTTGGAGAGTTGAACACTGAGAATTGAAAGTTTGAGCGAGGTTGAATTGCACGGTAAATTTCAATGTTGGGAAGAGAGTTAAGGTTTAGTGTCAAAAATTGAGTACTGGGGCCTGAGATTTGAACTGACTCCTTGTGTTTAGCATTAAGAATTGAAGTTAGTTAAGTGATGAGTTAAGTGCTGAAACTTGAGTACTGACAGTCCAGAATTGGATCAAATTTGAATCTTGAGAATTAAGAACTAAATTATGCTTAAGCACTGTGAGAGGAAAGTTAGACATTGTTTTAGTGTTCAGACTTGAGAACTGAAGTGATTTGGAGAGTTGAACACTGAGAATTGAAAGTTTGAGCGAGGTTGAATTGCACGGTAAATTTCAATGTTGGGAAGAGAGTTAAGGTTTAGTGTCAAAAATTGAGTACTGGGGCCTGAGATTTGAACTGACTCCTTGTGTTTAGCATTAAGAATTGAAGTTAGTTAAGTGATGAGTTAAGTGCTGAAACTTGAGTACTGACAGTCCAGAATTGGATCAAATTTGAATCTTGAGAATTAAGAACTAAATTATGCTTAAGCACTGTGAGAGGAAAGTTAGACATTGTTTTAGTGTTCAGACTTGAGAACTGAAGTGATTTGGAGAGTTGAACACTGAGAATTGAAAGTTTGAGCGAGGTTGAATTGCACGGTAAATTTCAATGTTGGGAAGAGAGTTAAGGTTTAGTGTCAAAAATTGAGTACTGGGGCCTGAGATTTGAACTGACTCCTTGTGTTTAGCATTAAGAATTGAAGTTAGTTAAGTGATGAGTTAAGTGCTGAAACTTGAGTACTGACAGTCCAGAATTGGATCAAATTTGAATCTTGAGAATTAAGAACTAAATTATGCTTAAGCACTGTGAGAGGAAAGTTAGACATTGTTTTAGTGTTCAGACTTGAGAACTGAAGTGATTTGGAGAGTTGAACACTGAGAATTGAAAGTTTGAGCGAGGTTGAATTGCACGGTAAATTTCAATGTTGGGAAGAGAGTTAAGGTTTAGTGTCAAAAATTGAGTACTGGGGCCTGAGATTTGAACTGACTCCTTGTGTTTAGCATTAAGAATTGAAGTTAGTTAAGTGATGAGTTAAGTGCTGAAACTTGAGTACTGACAGTCCAGAATTGGATCAAATTTGAATCTTGAGAATTAAGAACTAAATTATGCTTAAGCACTGTGAGAGGAAAGTTAGACATTGTTTTAGTGTTCAGACTTGAGAACTGAAGTGATTTGGAGAGTTGAACACTGAGAATTGAAAGTTTGAGCGAGGTTGAATTGCACGGTAAATTTCAATGTTGGGAAGAGAGTTAAGGTTTAGTGTCAAAAATTGAGTACTGGGGCCTGAGATTTGAACTGACTCCTTGTGTTTAGCATTAAGAATTGAAGTTAGTTAAGTGATGAGTTAAGTGCTGAAACTTGAGTACTGACAGTCCAGAATTGGATCAAATTTGAATCTTGAGAATTAAGAACTAAATTATGCTTAAGCACTGTGAGAGGAAAGTTAGACATTGTTTTAGTGTTCAGACTTGAGAACTGAAGTGATTTGGAGAGTTGAACACTGAGAATTGAAAGTTTGAGCGAGGTTGAATTGCACGGTAAATTTCAATGTTGGGAAGAGAGTTAAGGTTTAGTGTCAAAAATTGAGTACTGGGGCCTGAGATTTGAACTGACTCCTTGTGTTTAGCATTAAGAATTGAAGTTAGTTAAGTGATGAGTTAAGTGCTGAAACTTGAGTACTGACAGTCCAGAATTGGATCAAATTTGAATCTTGAGAATTAAGAACTAAATTATGCTTAAGCACTGTGAGAGGAAAGTTAGACATTGTTTTAGTGTTCAGACTTGAGAACTGAAGTGATTTGGAGAGTTGAACACTGAGAATTGAAAGTTTGAGCGAGGTTGAATTGCACGGTAAATTTCAATGTTGGGAAGAGAGTTAAGGTTTAGTGTCAAAAATTGAGTACTGGGGCCTGAGATTTGAACTGACTCCTTGTGTTTAGCATTAAGAATTGAAGTTAGTTAAGTGATGAGTTAAGTGCTGAAACTTGAGTACTGACAGTCCAGAATTGGATCAAATTTGAATCTTGAGAATTAAGAACTAAATTATGCTTAAGCACTGTGAGAGGAAAGTTAGACATTGTTTTAGTGTTCAGACTTGAGAACTGAAGTGATTTGGAGAGTTGAACACTGAGAATTGAAAGTTTGAGCGAGGTTGAATTGCACGGTAAATTTCAATGTTGGGAAGAGAGTTAAGGTTTAGTGTCAAAAATTGAGTACTGGGGCCTGAGATTTGAACTGACTCCTTGTGTTTAGCATTAAGAATTGAAGTTAGTTAAGTGATGAGTTAAGTGCTGAAACTTGAGTACTGACAGTCCAGAATTGGATCAAATTTGAATCTTGAGAATTAAGAACTAAATTATGCTTAAGCACTGTGAGAGGAAAGTTAGACATTGTTTTAGTGTTCAGACTTGAGAACTGAAGTGATTTGGAGAGTTGAACACTGAGAATTGAAAGTTTGAGCGAGGTTGAATTGCACGGTAAATTTCAATGTTGGGAAGAGAGTTAAGGTTTAGTGTCAAAAATTGAGTACTGGGGCCTGAGATTTGAACTGACTCCTTGTGTTTAGCATTAAGAATTGAAGTTAGTTAAGTGATGAGTTAAGTGCTGAAACTTGAGTACTGACAGTCCAGAATTGGATCAAATTTGAATCTTGAGAATTAAGAACTAAATTATGCTTAAGCACTGTGAGAGGAAAGTTAGACATTGTTTTAGTGTTCAGACTTGAGAACTGAAGTGATTTGGAGAGTTGAACACTGAGAATTGAAAGTTTGAGCGAGGTTGAATTGCACGGTAAATTTCAATGTTGGGAAGAGAGTTAAGGTTTAGTGTCAAAAATTGAGTACTGGGGCCTGAGATTTGAACTGACTCCTTGTGTTTAGCATTAAGAATTGAAGTTAGTTAAGTGATGAGTTAAGTGCTGAAACTTGAGTACTGACAGTCCAGAATTGGATCAAATTTGAATCTTGAGAATTAAGAACTAAATTATGCTTAAGCACTGTGAGAGGAAAGTTAGACATTGTTTTAGTGTTCAGACTTGAGAACTGAAGTGATTTGGAGAGTTGAACACTGAGAATTGAAAGTTTGAGCGAGGTTGAATTGCACGGTAAATTTCAATGTTGGGAAGAGAGTTAAGGTTTAGTGTCAAAAATTGAGTACTGGGGCCTGAGATTTGAACTGACTCCTTGTGTTTAGCATTAAGAATTGAAGTTAGTTAAGTGATGAGTTAAGTGCTGAAACTTGAGTACTGACAGTCCAGAATTGGATCAAATTTGAATCTTGAGAATTAAGAACTAAATTATGCTTAAGCACTGTGAGAGGAAAGTTAGACATTGTTTTAGTGTTCAGACTTGAGAACTGAAGTGATTTGGAGAGTTGAACACTGAGAATTGAAAGTTTGAGCGAGGTTGAATTGCACGGTAAATTTCAATGTTGGGAAGAGAGTTAAGGTTTAGTGTCAAAAATTGAGTACTGGGGCCTGAGATTTGAACTGACTCCTTGTGTTTAGCATTAAGAATTGAAGTTAGTTAAGTGATGAGTTAAGTGCTGAAACTTGAGTACTGACAGTCCAGAATTGGATCAAATTTGAATCTTGAGAATTAAGAACTAAATTATGCTTAAGCACTGTGAGAGGAAAGTTAGACATTGTTTTAGTGTTCAGACTTGAGAACTGAAGTGATTTGGAGAGTTGAACACTGAGAATTGAAAGTTTGAGCGAGGTTGAATTGCACGGTAAATTTCAATGTTGGGAAGAGAGTTAAGGTTTAGTGTCAAAAATTGAGTACTGGGGCCTGAGATTTGAACTGACTCCTTGTGTTTAGCATTAAGAATTGAAGTTAGTTAAGTGATGAGTTAAGTGCTGAAACTTGAGTACTGACAGTCCAGAATTGGATCAAATTTGAATCTTGAGAATTAAGAACTAAATTATGCTTAAGCACTGTGAGAGGAAAGTTAGACATTGTTTTAGTGTTCAGACTTGAGAACTGAAGTGATTTGGAGAGTTGAACACTGAGAATTGAAAGTTTGAGCGAGGTTGAATTGCACGGTAAATTTCAATGTTGGGAAGAGAGTTAAGGTTTAGTGTCAAAAATTGAGTACTGGGGCCTGAGATTTGAACTGACTCCTTGTGTTTAGCATTAAGAATTGAAGTTAGTTAAGTGATGAGTTAAGTGCTGAAACTTGAGTACTGACAGTCCAGAATTGGATCAAATTTGAATCTTGAGAATTAAGAACTAAATTATGCTTAAGCACTGTGAGAGGAAAGTTAGACATTGTTTTAGTGTTCAGACTTGAGAACTGAAGTGATTTGGAGAGTTGAACACTGAGAATTGAAAGTTTGAGCGAGGTTGAATTGCACGGTAAATTTCAATGTTGGGAAGAGAGTTAAGGTTTAGTGTCAAAAATTGAGTACTGGGGCCTGAGATTTGAACTGACTCCTTGTGTTTAGCATTAAGAATTGAAGTTAGTTAAGTGATGAGTTAAGTGCTGAAACTTGAGTACTGACAGTCCAGAATTGGATCAAATTTGAATCTTGAGAATTAAGAACTAAATTATGCTTAAGCACTGTGAGAGGAAAGTTAGACATTGTTTTAGTGTTCAGACTTGAGAACTGAAGTGATTTGGAGAGTTGAACACTGAGAATTGAAAGTTTGAGCGAGGTTGAATTGCACGGTAAATTTCAATGTTGGGAAGAGAGTTAAGGTTTAGTGTCAAAAATTGAGTACTGGGGCCTGAGATTTGAACTGACTCCTTGTGTTTAGCATTAAGAATTGAAGTTAGTTAAGTGATGAGTTAAGTGCTGAAACTTGAGTACTGACAGTCCAGAATTGGATCAAATTTGAATCTTGAGAATTAAGAACTAAATTATGCTTAAGCACTGTGAGAGGAAAGTTAGACATTGTTTTAGTGTTCAGACTTGAGAACTGAAGTGATTTGGAGAGTTGAACACTGAGAATTGAAAGTTTGAGCGAGGTTGAATTGCACGGTAAATTTCAATGTTGGGAAGAGAGTTAAGGTTTAGTGTCAAAAATTGAGTACTGGGGCCTGAGATTTGAACTGACTCCTTGTGTTTAGCATTAAGAATTGAAGTTAGTTAAGTGATGAGTTAAGTGCTGAAACTTGAGTACTGACAGTCCAGAATTGGATCAAATTTGAATCTTGAGAATTAAGAACTAAATTATGCTTAAGCACTGTGAGAGGAAAGTTAGACATTGTTTTAGTGTTCAGACTTGAGAACTGAAGTGATTTGGAGAGTTGAACACTGAGAATTGAAAGTTTGAGCGAGGTTGAATTGCACGGTAAATTTCAATGTTGGGAAGAGAGTTAAGGTTTAGTGTCAAAAATTGAGTACTGGGGCCTGAGATTTGAACTGACTCCTTGTGTTTAGCATTAAGAATTGAAGTTAGTTAAGTGATGAGTTAAGTGCTGAAACTTGAGTACTGACAGTCCAGAATTGGATCAAATTTGAATCTTGAGAATTAAGAACTAAATTATGCTTAAGCACTGTGAGAGGAAAGTTAGACATTGTTTTAGTGTTCAGACTTGAGAACTGAAGTGATTTGGAGAGTTGAACACTGAGAATTGAAAGTTTGAGCGAGGTTGAATTGCACGGTAAATTTCAATGTTGGGAAGAGAGTTAAGGTTTAGTGTCAAAAATTGAGTACTGGGGCCTGAGATTTGAACTGACTCCTTGTGTTTAGCATTAAGAATTGAAGTTAGTTAAGTGATGAGTTAAGTGCTGAAACTTGAGTACTGACAGTCCAGAATTGGATCAAATTTGAATCTTGAGAATTAAGAACTAAATTATGCTTAAGCACTGTGAGAGGAAAGTTAGACATTGTTTTAGTGTTCAGACTTGAGAACTGAAGTGATTTGGAGAGTTGAACACTGAGAATTGAAAGTTTGAGCGAGGTTGAATTGCACGGTAAATTTCAATGTTGGGAAGAGAGTTAAGGTTTAGTGTCAAAAATTGAGTACTGGGGCCTGAGATTTGAACTGACTCCTTGTGTTTAGCATTAAGAATTGAAGTTAGTTAAGTGATGAGTTAAGTGCTGAAACTTGAGTACTGACAGTCCAGAATTGGATCAAATTTGAATCTTGAGAATTAAGAACTAAATTATGCTTAAGCACTGTGAGAGGAAAGTTAGACATTGTTTTAGTGTTCAGACTTGAGAACTGAAGTGATTTGGAGAGTTGAACACTGAGAATTGAAAGTTTGAGCGAGGTTGAATTGCACGGTAAATTTCAATGTTGGGAAGAGAGTTAAGGTTTAGTGTCAAAAATTGAGTACTGGGGCCTGAGATTTGAACTGACTCCTTGTGTTTAGCATTAAGAATTGAAGTTAGTTAAGTGATGAGTTAAGTGCTGAAACTTGAGTACTGACAGTCCAGAATTGGATCAAATTTGAATCTTGAGAATTAAGAACTAAATTATGCTTAAGCACTGTGAGAGGAAAGTTAGACATTGTTTTAGTGTTCAGACTTGAGAACTGAAGTGATTTGGAGAGTTGAACACTGAGAATTGAAAGTTTGAGCGAGGTTGAATTGCACGGTAAATTTCAATGTTGGGAAGAGAGTTAAGGTTTAGTGTCAAAAATTGAGTACTGGGGCCTGAGATTTGAACTGACTCCTTGTGTTTAGCATTAAGAATTGAAGTTAGTTAAGTGATGAGTTAAGTGCTGAAACTTGAGTACTGACAGTCCAGAATTGGATCAAATTTGAATCTTGAGAATTAAGAACTAAATTATGCTTAAGCACTGTGAGAGGAAAGTTAGACATTGTTTTAGTGTTCAGACTTGAGAACTGAAGTGATTTGGAGAGTTGAACACTGAGAATTGAAAGTTTGAGCGAGGTTGAATTGCACGGTAAATTTCAATGTTGGGAAGAGAGTTAAGGTTTAGTGTCAAAAATTGAGTACTGGGGCCTGAGATTTGAACTGACTCCTTGTGTTTAGCATTAAGAATTGAAGTTAGTTAAGTGATGAGTTAAGTGCTGAAACTTGAGTACTGACAGTCCAGAATTGGATCAAATTTGAATCTTGAGAATTAAGAACTAAATTATGCTTAAGCACTGTGAGAGGAAAGTTAGACATTGTTTTAGTGTTCAGACTTGAGAACTGAAGTGATTTGGAGAGTTGAACACTGAGAATTGAAAGTTTGAGCGAGGTTGAATTGCACGGTAAATTTCAATGTTGGGAAGAGAGTTAAGGTTTAGTGTCAAAAATTGAGTACTGGGGCCTGAGATTTGAACTGACTCCTTGTGTTTAGCATTAAGAATTGAAGTTAGTTAAGTGATGAGTTAAGTGCTGAAACTTGAGTACTGACAGTCCAGAATTGGATCAAATTTGAATCTTGAGAATTAAGAACTAAATTATGCTTAAGCACTGTGAGAGGAAAGTTAGACATTGTTTTAGTGTTCAGACTTGAGAACTGAAGTGATTTGGAGAGTTGAACACTGAGAATTGAAAGTTTGAGCGAGGTTGAATTGCACGGTAAATTTCAATGTTGGGAAGAGAGTTAAGGTTTAGTGTCAAAAATTGAGTACTGGGGCCTGAGATTTGAACTGACTCCTTGTGTTTAGCATTAAGAATTGAAGTTAGTTAAGTGATGAGTTAAGTGCTGAAACTTGAGTACTGACAGTCCAGAATTGGATCAAATTTGAATCTTGAGAATTAAGAACTAAATTATGCTTAAGCACTGTGAGAGGAAAGTTAGACATTGTTTTAGTGTTCAGACTTGAGAACTGAAGTGATTTGGAGAGTTGAACACTGAGAATTGAAAGTTTGAGCGAGGTTGAATTGCACGGTAAATTTCAATGTTGGGAAGAGAGTTAAGGTTTAGTGTCAAAAATTGAGTACTGGGGCCTGAGATTTGAACTGACTCCTTGTGTTTAGCATTAAGAATTGAAGTTAGTTAAGTGATGAGTTAAGTGCTGAAACTTGAGTACTGACAGTCCAGAATTGGATCAAATTTGAATCTTGAGAATTAAGAACTAAATTATGCTTAAGCACTGTGAGAGGAAAGTTAGACATTGTTTTAGTGTTCAGACTTGAGAACTGAAGTGATTTGGAGAGTTGAACACTGAGAATTGAAAGTTTGAGCGAGGTTGAATTGCACGGTAAATTTCAATGTTGGGAAGAGAGTTAAGGTTTAGTGTCAAAAATTGAGTACTGGGGCCTGAGATTTGAACTGACTCCTTGTGTTTAGCATTAAGAATTGAAGTTAGTTAAGTGATGAGTTAAGTGCTGAAACTTGAGTACTGACAGTCCAGAATTGGATCAAATTTGAATCTTGAGAATTAAGAACTAAATTATGCTTAAGCACTGTGAGAGGAAAGTTAGACATTGTTTTAGTGTTCAGACTTGAGAACTGAAGTGATTTGGAGAGTTGAACACTGAGAATTGAAAGTTTGAGCGAGGTTGAATTGCACGGTAAATTTCAATGTTGGGAAGAGAGTTAAGGTTTAGTGTCAAAAATTGAGTACTGGGGCCTGAGATTTGAACTGACTCCTTGTGTTTAGCATTAAGAATTGAAGTTAGTTAAGTGATGAGTTAAGTGCTGAAACTTGAGTACTGACAGTCCAGAATTGGATCAAATTTGAATCTTGAGAATTAAGAACTAAATTATGCTTAAGCACTGTGAGAGGAAAGTTAGACATTGTTTTAGTGTTCAGACTTGAGAACTGAAGTGATTTGGAGAGTTGAACACTGAGAATTGAAAGTTTGAGCGAGGTTGAATTGCACGGTAAATTTCAATGTTGGGAAGAGAGTTAAGGTTTAGTGTCAAAAATTGAGTACTGGGGCCTGAGATTTGAACTGACTCCTTGTGTTTAGCATTAAGAATTGAAGTTAGTTAAGTGATGAGTTAAGTGCTGAAACTTGAGTACTGACAGTCCAGAATTGGATCAAATTTGAATCTTGAGAATTAAGAACTAAATTATGCTTAAGCACTGTGAGAGGAAAGTTAGACATTGTTTTAGTGTTCAGACTTGAGAACTGAAGTGATTTGGAGAGTTGAACACTGAGAATTGAAAGTTTGAGCGAGGTTGAATTGCACGGTAAATTTCAATGTTGGGAAGAGAGTTAAGGTTTAGTGTCAAAAATTGAGTACTGGGGCCTGAGATTTGAACTGACTCCTTGTGTTTAGCATTAAGAATTGAAGTTAGTTAAGTGATGAGTTAAGTGCTGAAACTTGAGTACTGACAGTCCAGAATTGGATCAAATTTGAATCTTGAGAATTAAGAACTAAATTATGCTTAAGCACTGTGAGAGGAAAGTTAGACATTGTTTTAGTGTTCAGACTTGAGAACTGAAGTGATTTGGAGAGTTGAACACTGAGAATTGAAAGTTTGAGCGAGGTTGAATTGCACGGTAAATTTCAATGTTGGGAAGAGAGTTAAGGTTTAGTGTCAAAAATTGAGTACTGGGGCCTGAGATTTGAACTGACTCCTTGTGTTTAGCATTAAGAATTGAAGTTAGTTAAGTGATGAGTTAAGTGCTGAAACTTGAGTACTGACAGTCCAGAATTGGATCAAATTTGAATCTTGAGAATTAAGAACTAAATTATGCTTAAGCACTGTGAGAGGAAAGTTAGACATTGTTTTAGTGTTCAGACTTGAGAACTGAAGTGATTTGGAGAGTTGAACACTGAGAATTGAAAGTTTGAGCGAGGTTGAATTGCACGGTAAATTTCAATGTTGGGAAGAGAGTTAAGGTTTAGTGTCAAAAATTGAGTACTGGGGCCTGAGATTTGAACTGACTCCTTGTGTTTAGCATTAAGAATTGAAGTTAGTTAAGTGATGAGTTAAGTGCTGAAACTTGAGTACTGACAGTCCAGAATTGGATCAAATTTGAATCTTGAGAATTAAGAACTAAATTATGCTTAAGCACTGTGAGAGGAAAGTTAGACATTGTTTTAGTGTTCAGACTTGAGAACTGAAGTGATTTGGAGAGTTGAACACTGAGAATTGAAAGTTTGAGCGAGGTTGAATTGCACGGTAAATTTCAATGTTGGGAAGAGAGTTAAGGTTTAGTGTCAAAAATTGAGTACTGGGGCCTGAGATTTGAACTGACTCCTTGTGTTTAGCATTAAGAATTGAAGTTAGTTAAGTGATGAGTTAAGTGCTGAAACTTGAGTACTGACAGTCCAGAATTGGATCAAATTTGAATCTTGAGAATTAAGAACTAAATTATGCTTAAGCACTGTGAGAGGAAAGTTAGACATTGTTTTAGTGTTCAGACTTGAGAACTGAAGTGATTTGGAGAGTTGAACACTGAGAATTGAAAGTTTGAGCGAGGTTGAATTGCACGGTAAATTTCAATGTTGGGAAGAGAGTTAAGGTTTAGTGTCAAAAATTGAGTACTGGGGCCTGAGATTTGAACTGACTCCTTGTGTTTAGCATTAAGAATTGAAGTTAGTTAAGTGATGAGTTAAGTGCTGAAACTTGAGTACTGACAGTCCAGAATTGGATCAAATTTGAATCTTGAGAATTAAGAACTAAATTATGCTTAAGCACTGTGAGAGGAAAGTTAGACATTGTTTTAGTGTTCAGACTTGAGAACTGAAGTGATTTGGAGAGTTGAACACTGAGAATTGAAAGTTTGAGCGAGGTTGAATTGCACGGTAAATTTCAATGTTGGGAAGAGAGTTAAGGTTTAGTGTCAAAAATTGAGTACTGGGGCCTGAGATTTGAACTGACTCCTTGTGTTTAGCATTAAGAATTGAAGTTAGTTAAGTGATGAGTTAAGTGCTGAAACTTGAGTACTGACAGTCCAGAATTGGATCAAATTTGAATCTTGAGAATTAAGAACTAAATTATGCTTAAGCACTGTGAGAGGAAAGTTAGACATTGTTTTAGTGTTCAGACTTGAGAACTGAAGTGATTTGGAGAGTTGAACACTGAGAATTGAAAGTTTGAGCGAGGTTGAATTGCACGGTAAATTTCAATGTTGGGAAGAGAGTTAAGGTTTAGTGTCAAAAATTGAGTACTGGGGCCTGAGATTTGAACTGACTCCTTGTGTTTAGCATTAAGAATTGAAGTTAGTTAAGTGATGAGTTAAGTGCTGAAACTTGAGTACTGACAGTCCAGAATTGGATCAAATTTGAATCTTGAGAATTAAGAACTAAATTATGCTTAAGCACTGTGAGAGGAAAGTTAGACATTGTTTTAGTGTTCAGACTTGAGAACTGAAGTGATTTGGAGAGTTGAACACTGAGAATTGAAAGTTTGAGCGAGGTTGAATTGCACGGTAAATTTCAATGTTGGGAAGAGAGTTAAGGTTTAGTGTCAAAAATTGAGTACTGGGGCCTGAGATTTGAACTGACTCCTTGTGTTTAGCATTAAGAATTGAAGTTAGTTAAGTGATGAGTTAAGTGCTGAAACTTGAGTACTGACAGTCCAGAATTGGATCAAATTTGAATCTTGAGAATTAAGAACTAAATTATGCTTAAGCACTGTGAGAGGAAAGTTAGACATTGTTTTAGTGTTCAGACTTGAGAACTGAAGTGATTTGGAGAGTTGAACACTGAGAATTGAAAGTTTGAGCGAGGTTGAATTGCACGGTAAATTTCAATGTTGGGAAGAGAGTTAAGGTTTAGTGTCAAAAATTGAGTACTGGGGCCTGAGATTTGAACTGACTCCTTGTGTTTAGCATTAAGAATTGAAGTTAGTTAAGTGATGAGTTAAGTGCTGAAACTTGAGTACTGACAGTCCAGAATTGGATCAAATTTGAATCTTGAGAATTAAGAACTAAATTATGCTTAAGCACTGTGAGAGGAAAGTTAGACATTGTTTTAGTGTTCAGACTTGAGAACTGAAGTGATTTGGAGAGTTGAACACTGAGAATTGAAAGTTTGAGCGAGGTTGAATTGCACGGTAAATTTCAATGTTGGGAAGAGAGTTAAGGTTTAGTGTCAAAAATTGAGTACTGGGGCCTGAGATTTGAACTGACTCCTTGTGTTTAGCATTAAGAATTGAAGTTAGTTAAGTGATGAGTTAAGTGCTGAAACTTGAGTACTGACAGTCCAGAATTGGATCAAATTTGAATCTTGAGAATTAAGAACTAAATTATGCTTAAGCACTGTGAGAGGAAAGTTAGACATTGTTTTAGTGTTCAGACTTGAGAACTGAAGTGATTTGGAGAGTTGAACACTGAGAATTGAAAGTTTGAGCGAGGTTGAATTGCACGGTAAATTTCAATGTTGGGAAGAGAGTTAAGGTTTAGTGTCAAAAATTGAGTACTGGGGCCTGAGATTTGAACTGACTCCTTGTGTTTAGCATTAAGAATTGAAGTTAGTTAAGTGATGAGTTAAGTGCTGAAACTTGAGTACTGACAGTCCAGAATTGGATCAAATTTGAATCTTGAGAATTAAGAACTAAATTATGCTTAAGCACTGTGAGAGGAAAGTTAGACATTGTTTTAGTGTTCAGACTTGAGAACTGAAGTGATTTGGAGAGTTGAACACTGAGAATTGAAAGTTTGAGCGAGGTTGAATTGCACGGTAAATTTCAATGTTGGGAAGAGAGTTAAGGTTTAGTGTCAAAAATGCACGTCACGATGCAAACCGCCTGCCACGACGGAGTTCTGTTGCACACGCACAGCTCAAAATTCGCCTGACGGTGTATTAATGGAAGTGAAAGAGGCGTGGAAGAGGGTAGAGTAGAGAGAAAGGGAAGTTATAATGATTGAACTGCATTGTGAAGATAAAATGTTCTTCGTGGCGAAAGTTTGTTCGTTGCAAATGTGGAGGCTAATGAATTAACGAGGTTAGGCGAAAATGATTTGGAGAGTTGAACACTGAGAATTGAAAGTTTGAGCGAGGTTGGATTGCACGGTAAATTTCAATTTTGGGAAGAGAGTCAAGGTTTAGTGTCAAAAATTGAGTACTGAGGCCTGAGATTGGAATTGACTCCTTACGTTTAGCATTAAGAATTGAAGTTAGTTAAGTGATGAGTTAAGTGCTGAAACTTGAGTACTGACAGTCCAGAATTGGATCAAATTTGAATCTTGAGAATTAAGAACTAAATTATGCTTAAGCACTGTGAGAGGAAAGTTAGACATTGTTTTAGTGTTCAGACTTGAGAACTGAAGTGATTTGAAGAGTTGAACACTGAAAATTGAAAGTTTGAGCGAGGTTGAATTGCACGGTAAATTTCAATGTTGGGAAGAGAGTTAAGGTTTAGTGTCAAAAATTGAGTACTGGGGCCTGAGATTTGAACTGACTCCTTGTGTTTAGCATTAAGAATTGAAGTTAGTTAAGTGATGAGTTAAGTGCTGAAACTTGAGTACTGACAGTCCAGAATTGGATCAAATTTGAATCTTGAGAATTAAGAACTAAATTATGCTTAAGCACTGTGAGAGGAAAGTTAGACATTGTTTTAGTGTTCAGACTTGAGAACTGAAGTGATTTGAAGAGTTGAACACTGAAAATTGAAAGTTTGAGCGAGGTTGAATTGCACGGTAAATTTCAATGTTGGGAAGAGAGTTAAGGTTTAGTGTCAAAAATTGAGTACTGGGGCCTGAGATTTGAACTGACTCCTTGTGTTTAGCATTAAGAATTGAAGTTAGTTAAGTGATGAGTTAAGTGCTGAAACTTGAGTACTGACAGTCCAGAATTGGATCAAATTTGAATCTTGAGAATTAAGAACTAAATTATGCTTAAGCACTGTGAGAGGAAAGTTAGACATTGTTTTAGTGTTCAGACTTGAGAACTGAAGTGATTTGGAGAGTTGAACACTGAGAATTGAAAGTTTGAGCGAGGTTGAATTGCTTGGTAAATTTCAATTTTGGGAAGAGAGTCAAGGTTTAGTGTCAAAAATTGAGTACTGAGGCCTGAGATTTGAATTGACTCCTTGTGTTTAGCATTAAGAATTGAAGTTAGTTAAGTGATGAGTTAAGTGCTGAAACTTGAGTACTGAGAGTCCAGAATTGGATCAAATTTGAATCTTGAGAATTAAGAACTAAATTATGCTTAAGCACTGTGAGTGGAAAGTTACACAAAATTTTGGCATTCAGACTTGAGAACTGAGTTAAGGTTAAATACTGAAAATTGAACGCTGAACCAAGGTTGAGTACTAACACTTGAGAATTAGACTAAATCTCATCTGAGAACTGAATTATCTAAAACTTATTTTCCACCTTAACATCAAGAACTGCAAACTGAACAAAAGACGAGTGCTCAGAGTCGAGCTAAAAGTCGCCTCCGGGTGTAAGCAAAAATTGCGTACCACAATTTACTTAAAGTCCAATTTTAAGAAACCACGTTTGCATTTTAATTCACTCAGAGAGTTCAAGCGGCCAGATTCGCCAGTGATTTCGAATCAGACCTTTCCAGAATTTTCAATTCGGCCGGGATGAAATTAAACCGAGGCACCGCTGAAAGTCGTCATCGTGCATTAGAAAAAAAAAAGGAAAAATTGCCGAGAAAGAAAGACAGAGAGGAAAAAAGGACGCGGAGGTAAAAATGTCAGAGGTAGTTGGTATTCCTGCCGGAGATGTTTTCGTTAAGTTCCACCTTCATTTCTGTAAAACGTTTGCAGCACGTGAATACTTGCTTTCAAGCGTATTGTACAACTCTTAACCGCAACTAGGTCAGCGCAAACGTATATGCCGGATACTTTAATCTTTTATGTGATTGTTATGGGAATACTTGTGCTTCTCCATGCAGTTTCTCCTTGCATAGTTAACGACCTTAGAGTAGATACACTTGTATGCACAACTTTTCCAGACAAAACTGAACAATCCATATTACAATTCGCGACAATATTTGCCGATCAATGGGGATTCCATTGTGATTAGAATCTCTGTTTAATCATGGCAAACACTGTTTGTACACTACCTTCAAACGGGAAATGATTTATTGCTATTTATTTGTCGGTTTGTATAATTCCAACGTTTCATTTGAAATTCAAAGTTGTACGAAGTAAGGCAGAATTCTATGCGGGTTAAAATTTTAATAAGCAAACATTCTTGCCCTCTGTTTTCCACAATTTTTAATTTTCTACTTTATGACCATAATACGTGGTATCGTGCAATATCGAATATTAAATAGAAGAAGATATACCTTGCTGTGGCAAAAAATTCCATTTCCTCCTCCTCCTCGATATTGTCAATCTCGATCTAATAATAATTCTAATAATTTAATTTTCATTTTGCAGAATATCGTTGATATCGTTATTCAATCTGCTGCACTTGAACTGCTGTGCTTTCGTTGTTAGCATAATTGAAGCACTAGTAATATGATCGCCTCTATCAAGCTCTACTTAATAGTCTAGTAATAACATCAAAAGTAATTCAATATTCGTCATTTCCAGTTCCTGTTTTATTTATTGACAATTTTCCAGTCTGCGATTTTTCCTATAATCATTCGAATAATCATCGCGATACAAATGCATGTTATTAAACGGTATAATCTCTGTTAGTTCATAATTCTCTATTAATTTGTACGAAATTTATTTCATCAAAAATTATGAAATATTTAAGACAGGTGACAATCACCTTTCTAGGATACTCAACGAAATCTTGCAAAACAATCCTTGTTCGGACTTCACAGGCACGGTTTATGGCACGATCGAACGGCAACGGTTATTTTTCAGTTCAGGATTTTCGTTTACTGCTTGTACGTGTCTAATTACCGAGGGTCACTAGAATTGCTTTGCTAGATTTTTAGTAATTTGTGTCCCTCGCGCTCAATAGCCTACGAACATACCATAAACCACGAATTTCCGAACGGCACATCTGTATGTAACGGTACGCTTGCCGATCAGTCACCCGGAGGAAATTCCAGATTTTTGGGACTTTCCGCCCACCCCATACGGCCGTCTCCCACCCTTCCATGGTGACAGCGCGCTAAGGGCGCACTGGAAGGGCGGTAAAGACGCTATTAGACACCCTGATTGGTAAATGTAATCCCTCAATAGCCTAAGAACATGCCATAAACCACGAATTTCCGAACGGCACATCTACCTGTAACGGTACGCTTGCCGATCAGTCACCCGGAGGAAATTCCAGATTTTTGGGACTTTACGCCCACCCTACGCGGCCGTCTCCCACCCTTCCAAGGTGACAGCACGCTAAGGGCGCACTGGAAGGGCGGTGAAGACGCTATTAGACACGCTGATTGTTAAATGTAATGTTAACCATTTAACCAATCTGCGTGTTCTAACAAAAAACTCTCCAGCTAGCCAGTCGTCCAACTACCACCAAGGAGCAACCAGCTCAAATTGTAACCACACACGATAGCATTCGAACAATTCACAAGTCCCAGTCTAACTGGGTGGTCATTCGAGAAGGTTTTGAGATAAAGTTGGCACACCACGTGCAAGTACAGACCAAGCTCGAAAGTTGATTTTTGCAACAATCACATAAATTTTTCAATTCTGGTTAACAATTTGTATCTATCGGTATTTCAGAGATCTACTAGATCTTGTATAATAACTCGCAATAAAATTTACAAATCTCTCGCTACTGAGAGATTATCTCGTCAACACTCAACACAGTTCCTTTAACTCTTTCCAGATAAGAACTTCTTTAAGTAAACAAATATACTCACAGATTTGCAGGAAATTGGTGATCGAAAAAGCACGCAATAATGACAGAGATAATGCATTCGAGCCGGTGTGTAAATAGAAGCGTCCACAAAGGGTCAATATTACAATTGCACTCTAGCTGAAAGTAGTCTAACAGAATCCACCGTCTCTGGTGGAACGTATCGGTGTTCCCACACGATCCAGCGTCATCTTCAAACATCAATACAATTTCCATTTACCATTCATCCTCCTCCTCTCGATCAAACCACCTTCTAACGACGTCCAATAAAACCGACCGAAAGTAATCGCTGCTTAAGCCTGATTCTCAGCACAATCACCACCCGTGGAGGCAAACAGATAGGAATAAACGTCCGCGAGTAGCACGGTCGAGCGAGTAATCGTCAGGCTTCCGCATCCGGTGATTAGCCAAGCGAACTGCTTTGTCGCGCGCGCGGCACATTCGATACTCTTTGTTCTATTTGGCCCAGGCATCGGCGGCCTACGTCGATTTACAACAGTCTGCTTGCCGCGAAAAGTTCATTGGTCCCGCAGAAAAGCTTTAATATCGCTTGCACAATACTCGCTGGATCGCGTCAATATTTTCTGTTGGTCGTTGTACGAGCACGGCCACCGCGGACAGTCGGATGAGGATTATCGATTATCAGTTAACGAGTCTGCACGCTTTTCCCCGTTTCCTGTGTACTCATATACCCGTCCATGTAGCCGGACTTTTTTATATACACACAACTGGGTGGATTACACCTGCATACCTCCATTATGGGTATTCGGTTTAATCAGGAACGACCGGTGGGCTCATAATAAATAAGGTCCCTAGCGTGAGAATAGCTGGAACTACGAGGCCTATCTCTTTGGGGCTTGGCTGGATTAGGCTGAGTTAGTCGAGACGCCGTTATGCGAGCTGTTTCTAAAGGGTGGCAGAGATGAAGAGGTTCGAGGGTGCGGTGGGTATCTTGGAAAGGGTGAGAGATGGTGGATGAGATTTTTAGCAAGTTCGAGGATTCTCTAGTCTGTTGATTAGCATTCTGTAGGATTAGCGGATAGAAAGAGGGAGGTTTGGAGATATTTAAAAATAGGTACCAAGGTGGCATGTATTAAATGTTGGAGTTGTGGGTATTTAGGTTAAGTTTCAAGTTCGAGGATTCTCTGGTCTGTTGATTAGTATTCAAAACTAGGTACCAAGGTGTCGTGTATTAAATGTTGAAGTTTTAGGTACTTAGACTAGGTTTTATGTTTGAGGATTCTTTTGTCTGTTGATTAGTATTCTGTAGGATTAGCCGATAGAAAGAGGGAGGTTAGAGATATTTAAAAATAGGTACCAAGGTGCCACGTATTAAATGTTGAAGTTTTAGGTACTTAGGCTAGTATATGGGCTTCTGCGTACTGTGTATCTAGGCGTGGAACTGCTAGGTACTATGTGTTCAATATTAGGATTTTAGGTACCTCGGTTTCAAGGTATTAGGCATCAGAACACTATACTTTTGGATATTTGGTGTGCAAATATTAGGCTTCTGGGTATTCAGCTCCCTATTGCTGTCATCCGGGTACTCAAATTCTACATATTAGGTGAATACCTATATAGGTACTACATAATTATCTACACATTCTTAAACATTAGACATCTAAATGCTCTTCTCTTTTAATTCTACATTCTACATATATTATAGACTTTCAGGTATCACGACTTCAACTACTACATTTCCAACGATTATTCGCCCAAGTACCGAAAACCTGAAAACAAAATTTCCAGACCTCAGCTATCAGCCAAAGAATTCACGCTACATCTATTCGTTATCACTTCACCAAACCGTGCCACACCCTCAGATCCCACTGCAACGTCCCAAAAACTATTTCCATCGAAAAATCTGAAATCTCAGAGCTACCGTTTCATCTCCCGATAGCATCTCGAAAACAGGCAGAAAGCATCGCGAAAAATATTCCCACCTTGCCCGGCGTTCGCCATAGAAGCACACTCTTTTCCCTCCTTCTCCTCCTCCACCTCCTCTCGTCAACCCTACTGCGCCTGATCCCGCGGGTTTCCCCTCTGGTTTCAGCGTTGAAACGCGTCCCGTTCGGGCGTCCATTATTGGCGGGCCACGATGAGCCCGTGAAATGCGGAACTCTCGCCCGTTGTTTGTCGACTATTGTTTATCCGCACGGTTATGTGCCTCGTTGTTATCGTTTCCGGATACCTCCACTCGGGGCACAATGAAAATTCGCGTTTCCAGAAATTTCCGGCCCCGTGGAGGATAACTGGACCTTCTCTCTCTCTCTCACACACACACACTCTCTCTCACTCCATTCTTCTTTTTTTTCACTGTTTTTTTTTTGGAAGTCGTCCTCGCTCGCCTCGTTCTGTCGCGCATTAATTTATAGCGTCGTTGGTGAAACGCCGCTCGTTTGAAAGTTCCTACGGTTTCCAAGCTCTCGCAGACGGAATGGTCAATCTTCGTCCCTTAATCCCTCGACTTTTTTCGCTTTTCTTATTTTTACTCCAGAGAGAGTTTCAGCGATGAAGATGAAAATTTTCAGGGATCGAATCGTCGGAGATGAATTCGATTGAAGACATCGAGACTGTTAGTTGGTAATCGTGACTTTGGTTATTGGAACGACCAACCAAGCTTAGTTCGGGGAAACTGAATTTTACACCGACAATCGCTGATTGTAGCCTCAAAGAAATATTCGACGCGTATTTTTTTTATATCGACCTTTCGTCAACGGAACGATTCTAACGTAGAAGTCGTTGCTCGAGTCTGTCGGGAATTAAAAATACTCTCGGGCAGAATTCGATCGGCGAGATCAAACACTTTCGAGAATCCCGTTCTCGTTGAAATTCAGCATTCAAATTTAATTCCACCTGGACAATTTACGCGGATGATTCATTCATACATACAGTGGCAAATATTATTCAACACGTTGTACATGATTGGAACGTGAACGGGACTGTGCATCGGCTCATTTGAAAGCCATTGAACAATATTTGACTAAGCTTGCCTATTCGCGCAAATCGAGCCACGCTTTGCTACCGTTGCTTGCGCCAACTTTTCTTCATTTTCATCGCTCTCTCTGTTTTTTTTTTGCTTCTCAATGGAAAGTTTGTTTGAGGAGGGGAAAAGTGAGAATAATAAGTGAACGATCCAAGAGTGAGAAAAAAAAAAAGGTTTGTCACGTGAACGAGAGAGGGTGGGTGAAAAAAAAAATTGCGTTCCAGTCGTTT
Organism: Habropoda laboriosa; assembly: GCF_001263275.1. Lineage (NCBI taxonomy): Eukaryota > Metazoa > Arthropoda > Insecta > Hymenoptera > Apidae > Habropoda > Habropoda laboriosa. Next base: position 184,443 of record NW_017100132.1, on the reverse strand, counting down.
TCCAGTCGTCATCACTCGACTTCCTATTGAAGAAAGGCAACGTTTGCCTCTACGCGTTTCTTGTAACGCTAGCTCTGCAATTACACTTCGTCGGTCTTCGTATTTACAGGTTTCTTCTGGTCGATTGTAAAACAGCGAGGCGAACGCGTGTTGGAACAAAACAGCCAGGGAAACGTAACAGGAAATATAGTTCGAAAGTGGGTAGAAAGACCGATTCAACGAGGCATTCGTTCTCCTTTCAATTTCCAGTTAGATGCTATTGTGTCTGACTGAGGGAACGAACGGTGCTTGCGAAACAAGCATTACGCTTCCATTCTTTTTTAAATACTTGATTTCTCTAGCTTCTTCAAATTTTACGCGTGTGTATTTTAGAGAATTAGGGTTTTACGAATTGACGAATCATTTTATGGGAGAGTAAATTTCTTTTCCTTCCAATTTCTTCATACTTTGTTATACTCTCTTGAAAGGCCATCTTTGAGGTTTATTTAGGAGACAGAGGAGAACAATCTTTTCATTTTAATATTTTATTGTATTGCATTATTGGTAGAAAATTTGGTACCATAAACTTTCTTTCACTGCTGTCGGCGTTTTTAGGCGCTTTGACAATTTTCTCGCACTGCGCCCTTGGCGCCTATAGGCATTATGAAAATTTATTATAAAAGTATAAATTTATACAAAATTTATGAAGAAAATTTATTCCTCACACTGTATTGTTGGTGACTTTTGGCACACTTTCACCTTAACTTAATCTCTAATTTTTGCCCTTCGCGCATTTCCACCGTAATTTAAAGAAAGGATAAATCAAAAAATTTTTCTAAACTTTAAAAGCACCGAAACGAAAGATTTTTCGGCCGCGATTGATCACCTACCGTCTGTCGAGCGCGTTACGTACTCAAAACTTGTCCCAGCAAAAGGGTTAAGCTTCTCCATCATCAATAAACCTTCCCAGGCAATTTTGTGGAATTAGGAATCAAATATAGATGTTTACTAAAAGATATACAAATACCTATAATATACGTAACTTTTACCCACTCTTCTCGACTTTTCAAACAACACTGCCAACACTCTATATCCATCTCCTTCGTGGGCCTCTCCCAGGGTTCTTCCCGTTGGGCCTGGATTTCGTCTCTCGTCGCTCCCTTTCTCTTTTATTTTCGGCACTGTTTCCTTAAAACTACGTTTCCTTGAAATTACCGTAGTATCGGGGCCTTCGTACCTAAAAAGGGTTACCGACAGGGAAAATTAGCGAAGGAGTTGTTGGCGTAGCCAGATTACGCAAAACAAATGCCTCCGAATCGCCGCCAAAGTCTCCAGACGCACACTAATCACCGAAATACACCGCACCTTAAACATTCCATTAATAGCATCTCACATGCAGAACCTCAATACCAATCTAAACAATAAACTGGCCAGCCACCCAAACCCACTATTAAGAACCGTCACGACCAACGCAGCACCTACCTGGGGTTGCCGCTCAGCCCCCAATAAACGCACTCAGGCCACGCGTACCCCTGCTACCCGGCCCAACTGAAAAGGGACGGAAACAGTTCACGATTCGCTACCATTGCGTGCCCACCCGCTAATATAAGACAAACTGTAAATATACCATAATGTAAATAACTGTAAATACAAACTAGCCCCACTAACCACCAACTAACCCCCCCCCTAGACTAAGTGACACCTCTCCAACCCTCAAGCTAATGGGTTTTTATATAGTAAATTTTCCCCTTCCGCACAGTGCACACTAATCAAAAAGAACATCATGCCCTGAAAAGCACAGACAAACCCCCCGCCTAGCGCCAGATGCCTCCGGGCAGGCAGCGCAACACTAGACCCAAGATAAATATTGTATATAACATAATTAATTACAATATGTACTACATTTAAGTAAATAATAAAGTTAATAATAATGGTTGGCGTAGTGTGCAAAGCCTCGGCTTGCTAAGCCGAAGCTCGTGGGTTCGATTCCCTGTTGGGTCCTCGAAATTTCTTTCCGTCGGTTTCTACATTATGTAGGAGGTGGTCTAATGAACTTTACTCAAATCCGGATGTCGTGCAAAGTAGCTTATTTCGGACTCTTCGGCGTCCGTCTATTACCGAAGCTAAGAACCGACTCTCGTCGAATCGCAAAGATATCGCTGGGCCGAACCGATGGGTACTCGGGTCTGGTGTTTGTCACTCGCCATGAGGCGCAGGCCAAGCCATAAACCGTCCCAAAATGCCTACAATTACGATGCTACAATTTTATGCACGACTCGTCGCGAGTCAATTCTACGTTGAAAATTAGAGATTGAAAAATAGGGGGAGACGGTGGGTAGAAGTTCAGGTTGACGCTATTGCTCTACACCGATCGAAGTTGAAAACATCGGTCGTTACACACGAGAAAAATGCCCGCTACAGCTGGAAGAAGAGCACCAGGCGAGATCGATTCCCGGGAGCGAAGATTAATTGAATATCCGGCGTCGCGCTATGCCCCATATCGGACGAGAAAAAATGCGGGATTCTAGCGTGGTATTTCAGCTCGCAGGAGCAGGCCAGGCTTTCCCCGTGCGTGCCATCGGCCCCGCGCCGTGGAATTTCGTCGCGTCTCGATCGATGCTCGTCGGATTTCAATCTGTACACGATGCATGCGAACGTGGGCTCAGGGAAAATAAGCCGCGTTGTTCCCAGGCACGCGTTACAGCCAACTCTTTTCATGTGTCTTTCTTTTTTTTTTTTTCGCTGGGTTATTTATGAAAAATCGCAAATTTGCGATGGAACGCGGTCGTGTGATTTGGTTACGTTAGAAAGGACAGGAAAGGGTTGTTGATTTTTTCTTTTTTTTTTTTTAGAAGTTCAAGAATTTTCAGTTTTGTCTCTTTTTATCTGCGCCGAACGACAGATTTTCGGATTATGATTTTGGGTATGTGACTATGTATGCTTGAAATACGTAGTGGATTACTGCTTATTTTTTGGGGGTACGGGAATTTTATTTTATTTCATATTTTGGAGTTCTCTTTATTTGTGTTCAATCACAGATTTAGAATTTGGGACTTTGGATATGCTAGGAAAAATTGGATCGTTGTTTACTTTTTAAAAAAATATGAATTTTGTTACGTTTTTGGCAGCGTTCTCTGTATATTTGATTCTGTTTGCCTTTGCTTTGGATACAAAATACTCACAGAGTGGCAGGGGGGGG
>NW_017100132.1:173261-181241 GCF_001263275.1 Habropoda laboriosa | reverse complement strand
GTATTTTTCTTTTTTGAAAAATTCTTCCTTCTGTCTACTAATTCGTAAGTTTAAAGGTTCGAATTTTGGCTTCACATTCTACCCCGTACAAAATAACACATATCTTGGAAGTTACACAAGCCTCGTTTTATTTCCTTATCGTTGTACCATTGTACTGCTGCCAAGCAATCTATTTATAGCCACTGTTACTTACTCTCTTCCTTATCACAATGAGTAATTCTTCCCTCATGAGCAAAAAAGCCCCATTACAAACTACCTATAACAATAACAATAATTAATTATTTACTGGTTAAATTTTATGAAACTTTCTGATTATCAAATGATTCATCGAAATAAATAGAAATCATTATTATATTAACTGGTTAAATTGTATTCGTATCGTCGAGTTAAATTTTCTGACCTAAATTCTAATTGCTTTTAATATTGAAATGATTCATTGAAATAAAAAAAAAAAATGTTCAATATGAAATTGTCCATTTCACAAAAGTGTAATGTTTCCAGAGTTTTGTTTTCAAACATGCTATCAGATGGTGTTTATTATACGTCGATCTAAATTTCGAAGTTAGTGAAAAACAACACACGATCGATGGTTCGTCGATTGTTCTGTTATTAAATGACAGATTGTGTGTGAAAGTGAACCATAGATCAAAATCAAACTCCATTGACTATTTTCAAATTGGAGAAAATTTGAATAACCAAAGTTGGTATTTTCATCTTTTTCCTCATTTCTAAATATTATTAAATATCATTTATTACATTTCTGAATTTTACAATAACAAATAAATCCATGTGTACTGAAATGTCGCATAAGTATTATTTCTACTAAAACTGCACATATTGGATCGGATGTTTCACTAACTTCTCAAATGCAATATTTGCGATTATTATTTTTATTTATTATTTTCAATTTATTTGCAATAACCAAATACCTTTCTCTGACGAATTTTTTAAAAAAATAAGTCAAAGTGCTTTCACTTGCTTCAAAAAGTATCGCTTAACGACCTAATATCCTTTTTCGACGAATAATACTTTTTTCATACAAATGTCACAAAACAAGTAAAATCCTCGACTCCTCTTTTTTTTAGAAACTGAATAAACGAAGCTGCCTATTGTAGGAATAAAGAACATTGTGTATAAATAGGTGAGCAAATACGTCTGAGCGGTACTGTATACATTTCTTTCGTTCCGAAATTCGAGCAGCAATTTTTAGGTCATCCGTCCAGCTGGAAATTCAACGACCGGTGACCGAATATATTCGTATCGTGAACGTTTTAATATCTCATATCTCCATTTGTGGGGATCGCAATCACTCTGCCGGATCTCAGGGAAAATTAACTATAGGAATTCGAACGTTCAACTTGAACGAAGAGTGGGCGAAAATAAAAGGGAAGGAAATTGCAATACAAACTAAACGTCGCGTCGAATACATTCGATGGGAACAAACACTCGACTTTAGGCACGATATCCGGATGAAAGGGTATACGTCTCCGCTGGTACTCGCGCCTCATTTCACTCTCTTGTTTTCCCTCCCGGAAACACCGCGAGATATTTTCGCGGTGTGTCGTGACGTCACACTAACAGCGAGCCGTCGCAAGTTCCCCTACATCTCCCACTTTTAGGCCCTGTGTGACGTCAGAGGCTTCACTTTAGGTTTGTCGGACAGTAGATATAGTAATGAGTCCAGCAAACGCCTTTAAACAGTTTGTTTTTAAAACTGTCGAAGGTCTTTAAACAATTCCAAAACACTGTGCCTTAAAAAGCCTGTTCACATTACTAATTTTGTGAACTTCTAATAAATTGTACATTAATCAGAAAAAAGTCTATAAGCACTCAAACTTCGTCACGAAAATTTAATTATTCCTTAATTTTACACGTGCTAATTTACCCTAAAATAACTCTGCCCAACCTTATTCACGAATACATTAATCAACCAGGAAAGACGCCTTCAAACCCTCTATTTCATTTTGTCACTCAGAATTTCAGTTCCATCACTGAAATCTATTAATTTTCTAATTTCAGGTATTTATAACTTCATATTAATTTACACTAACCTAAGACACCTCTGTTCAACTCTATTCGCATCGTGAATTCTGTGAGTGCCTACTAAACACATTAATCAGTCAAGAAAAACTGAAACTTATTGCAAAATAAGTCCTTTTAACTTTAACTTGATCAGAAAAATCCACACACCTCATCTCATCCTAATTTTATCGCACTAAAAATTTCGCAAATACGAGATAATTTTACGAATCCTTCCCAACTTCCCGTCAAATCAGAAACAAAATTGGTCACTTCACGTCTACCCGTAGCGATAAATACATCAACTCGGGTAAACATCTTCAATAATCAATTTTACGAATCCTTCGTAACTTTCCACAAATTTCGTTCTCCCCCTCGGACAATAATTAGCCGGGAATTAAACCCGGCCACGTCTCCTAGAACAACTCCACCCTTCCCTTTTACCCACCGTAGCCCGTATTTATCTGTTAGAACAGCATTATCGCGAACAGCCGGTTAAACGTTGCACGAAAATTGCACGTAAACAGTGCACTTTATTCGATTACGAGTCATGAGATTGGGAGTGGCCGGGCAAGTTGCAACCGTGTATTAGACGTGATCGAATTAGTCGTTTGTAGAGCGTGGAACGAATGCAGCCGGTGTAATCGACCGCTCGATATCGTTCTGTCGGCCGGTGATCGCGGAATTCCACCCTAATGATGCGCCCAGCCTGGCCACCAATGAGCGAATTTATGAACGAACTGGAAACGAGGCTTTGCCGAGGATTCACCTCCCTCTTAAGTGGATTTATCACGTGGATGAGATTTCTTAGCTATTCCTGGGCTTAACAGCTTGTGTGCATTGGTACTTTAGGCTAGTTATGACGAGAGCAACGGTGGTCTGGGTAGGTTTATAGGTCTAGTGGGTCTGGTTTCAGGGTCTATCGCTCTAGTAGGATTGATACTATTGTGTATAGGTCTGACAGTGCTGATCGTGAAGTTTGTACGCCTAACAGATCTCGTATTGAGGTCTGTCGATCTGACGAATCTAACAGCGGTGAAGATTTTGGTTAGCAGTTCTTGAGAGGAGTGCTTCTTGTATCTTTGTTCTGTTGTAGAGTCCGCTAGATCTGTTGTGATTATCGTAGTTCGTTCTCAGTATGAACGATGGTATAACGGAAGTTCTTAGGCCTAGCAGATCTCATATTGAGGTCTCTAGGTGTGATTAACGAGATGTTAACGTAAGTTTGATTCGCGTAAGATCGCGTTTGAAGATCATGGCCAGACCCGTCACCACTGGATTACTTTCTCTGGGGTAGATTAAAAAATAAAGCGTATCGTGAACCACTAACAACGGTAGAGGATACGCAAGAACGAATTCGTGAAGCGTGTGCAACACTTGCTTCGGAGACAATTCGCGACCTTACGCGGATCGAACTTTCGTGAATATCTCGTCAATTATCAGCTTTGGGGCAAACAATGTTTAATACCTTTCTACTTGGAAATTAACGAGCTTTCGAACTGCCGTAAAAAAATAGGGCATTCCATTTAAAAAAGCAAAGTTTACCTTCAGATCTTCTAAACGCCTCCCTCTTGATATCATGTAACCTTTGCAGAAATAATTTTTATATTAATAAGTTTATTTATTTTAGGTAATTTTTATAATAGGTGATCAACTTACACGCCTCGTCCTGCATATGCAGGTCTAACAGTGCTGATTGCGAGGTCCTTAGGCATAACAGTTCTCATATTAAGGTCTGTAGGTCTAACGAGCCTAGAATTGGCGGGAATTTAGACGATCACATTTCAACAGGGATGATTTCTAATATTTTTGTGCTACTATGTCAAATCTACGCTACAGTCTGGTATGTTTACGGATATTATCAGTGCCAATGCCAAGGTCCCATATTTTTATTCGCTCTTTACCTTGAGTAATGAAAGCAGGTGTCTTAACTTGATTTTTAAGTTACAATACAAATTTAACGACACACTGGGAGAATTTTCGAAAAGACAGGTCAGCTGAAAATTTCAGTGTTATTCTGAAAACACGTCTTTGATGAGATCTCATTACCGCTTGGTGAATTCCACAGCTGGACGCAAAGAGTCACGTAACTTGAAGCGCGGTCGTGGAATTGTTCTTAATTAGATTTCACCCGCGAATTAACATCGATAGTCTACAGAGAGTTATTTAGAATTGTGAACCAGCGTTTACACGGAATCTACTTTGCTTTAAATTACAAATTCCTCGAGACTACCACCACCGCCCCCCTGACTGCCCCTTCTGCCACCCTCTACGGCACCCGCCTCGACAGACATTCTCGAGTCGTGTAAGAAATTTTAAATGTGCAGGTTTGTGAGGCTAAAATTTACTCCGCGAAGGGGCAAGTTCAACAATGCAATGAACGTTATATTAAATCTGAAACGCGAGAACTTCTTGTTGCAAATGTAAAACTCCCGCCTCTCTTCGAGCTTCCTGGAAATCCTCGCGAATTTTCCTCCTGCGATATTGTCGAAAGAGGGAAATTTTTTTAAAAAGTCCTAGAATTAGGAACGGTTAAAATTTCAAGAAATAGTGCTACACGCAGAAAGTCTGGGAATAGATGGAATAAAACAGAGAATTATTCGTTTCTTCGGCGGCATCTGTTTACTTCACTTCAAAATAATCTTCGTTGCTTGCGATACACTTATGCCAACGCTTTCTTCAATCTTTATGACGTCGCTGGAACTTGAATTCTGGGATGGATTTTACCTCTTATTTGTAGAATTTTGTTTTATCGCCGGAATTTACGCAAAACGGTGCCCCGATAATGGAAGTTTCAGGCGGAGAAACAGAAGAAAGTCACTTGATGCTTGCAGGATGGTCTTAGTCCAGTTTTCGGCCACAAAATTCCTCCAAAATCCCACAATTAGTATTCTTTATTAAGGGGTCTTCCTACAGCGAAAAAAGCTTACTCTTTCGGAAATTTAAAATGAAGCAAGTGCTGCACGTATCCTTTTGCAAATTTGTACGTTTATTCTGTCATCTTTTGAGAACAGAAAAATAGTTTTTATAAGTGAAAATATCCATTTGTTGGAAAATAGGACCACCGTGAAGAGAGCGCCTTCAAAAAATATCCTTCCCTATGGCTGTCATGATATCAGACGTTGTACTTATCCGAAATACAAAATACAAACGTATTCTTAATCTGTAGACGTGTGGCTATCGTCTAAACTAGAATAATAAACAAATTGCTTTCGATTTTGGCAAAAAAAGTGATGGTTTTTTTGCCCGCAAAGACTGAATTTTGAAAGTACTTGCACAATTCTAGTCCAAACGATAGAGCAACGTCTACTGAATGTACCTGACAAATTCTGCTTTTTTGGCAATCATGTCAGCCAGTTTCGAAAATGCTGTTTCGCGAAAAACGCGTTTAAAGTTTCAGCTACAGTTAAAGACTACACAAAACCATTTCCTTAGAAGGCATATGTCTTCCAATTTTGAGAATCAAGCTTTAAAACTTCCTGGACATACTTTCCAGATGTTAAACTACGAGAAAATACAAAATAAAATGAATCTTTTCAACCAGTCACAAGTCACAGTAGGAAGACCCTGTACGATAGAATAAGAATAATCGACGAAAGAATTTATCCTAGTATTGCTTTTCTAAGCACAGTGGTTGGTTTCCAGAATCTCTTGAACACGACTTTACAGAGTGCCAGACGTAATTCACCGAGCACGCTATTTTCTTTGCAAGTGTCACGGAGTCATTACAACGATCGTTCGTGTCAGCGGGGGCATTAAGCCGCGTACATAATCCGACGCGTGTCATAACGCAGGCTGGGAGCAGTGGCACGCACGGTGTATCGCTGGATTATGGGGTTGGCGTACACGGGGGACCGTGTTATTCGATATAGCGTCCCTCAGGATGCCGTACAAATGGATTCGTATTCCGGCGCACTTCTTTCCACGCGCATGCATATAAATGCGACTCTTAAAGCCCTCAAGGAGTGGGAATTAAATTTGTCGAGAGAGGTGTCGTTAGGTTAATTTCAACTGGGGGCTGATAGTGTCTGACAAGTGGCAATTAGAACCTGTATGAAATATCAGAAAAAGATTCGGGTACATGGACGGTTTCGATGAATATTTATTCCTAGAGAGAGGTGCTAGGTGAATCGAAGATTGGATTAGCTCTGAAGAGATTCTAGATGGAATTTTTCGAATGTACACAATTCAAATGCCTCGAATAAATCAATAGCGGAGAGGCATGAAATTTCCTCGTGTCGAAGAATGTGGTAGCTAATTTTACAGTAACTTTGTCGTAGACGTCGTTTTTCTAGAATTATCTGCACACTCAAGTTTGTACAGGGTGACCCAGGTTTTAACGGCCAAACGTTGCCAGTGGAAAAAAATGTTATACAATCGTAGGTCTTTTAGAGCTTCGTTAAAAAGTTACGGCAGTAATACGAAATGAAGGGAACAATAGCAGACTCGCTTCCTCGTGTCGAAGAATGTGGTAGCTAATTTTACAGTAACTTTGTCGTAGACGTCGTTTTTCTCGAATTATCTGCACACTCAATTTTGTACAGGGTGACCCAGGTTTTAACGGCCAAACGTTGCCAGTGGAAAAAAATGTTACACAATCGTAGGTCTTTTAGAGCTTCGTTAAAAAGTTACGGCAGTAATACGAAATGAAGGGAACAATAGCAGACTCGTGGTTGCAGCGATATAATACAGCAATAGATCAGCAATATTTACGTTTACCCTGTTTATGCAAGAAGTAACTAATACTCCATCTCAAAAACGTCCACCGTTTATGGCAATGCAAGATTGACATCAGAAAACAGAATTGGTCACTCTGCGAATTTCGTTATTATTTTTGTTTCTTTTCAATAAACGCATCGTTCATTTTTTGTATCTATTCAGTACGCGATCTTATAAATATCACGCAGATATTGACGATCTATTTCTGTATTACATCGCAGTAACCGTGATTCTGCTATTGTTCTCATAATTTTGTATTATTGCCGTAACTTTTTAATAAAGCTTCGAAAGACCCATGTTTGTATAACATTTTTTTCCAATTTCAACCCATGGAATATACTGACAACGTTTGGCCGTTAAAACCGGGGGCACCCTGTATACAGGGTGTTGAAAAAGGGGCTCCAAGAATTTAGGGGTTTGTACTTCCTATCGATAGGAATAAAAAAAGCTTAATCAACGTACACTTCCGTTCACAAATGTTTTAAGGAACCTAGAGAATGAGTCGCTAAAAAATTATTAAGATAAAAAAGAAAAAAATTGTTTAAGCTAGAATCTCGCAATATAACGAGTATATATATTTTTACTAATATGTGGCACTAAAACTCTTCTTTTTTTTTATTTATTCCTTAATCTTTACAATTTGTCCATTCGGACATTTGGTAAATTGTAACTTTTTTATAGCACGCGTATGACTATCCCCAGTGAGAAGCCATTTGACAATAACTCGTAATTGGTTGATTGTTGTGTTTCATGTCGGCACTAAAACTGCCCAAGAAATTGAATTTCAATAATTTTTCGTACGAAGGGAGCGTGTGTCCTATTTACAAATGTGCTTCATCCCGATGTTAATGAATCACTTGCTTTAACTGACAGAAAAAGATGGATTTTTCGCGGCCTAAGTGGGAAGAACTGCTGCTAGGTGCTTGCAATTTTTACGGTGTAATCTGTGATCGTTTGTGTACCGACGTACAAAGTTTCGTGGCTCTCTTTTACAGCTGGTGAAGTAGGGGTGTTTACAGCGACGGAGAAGAGACGAATAGAAGCGAGGAATGATCCAGTACCTGGTGACAAAGGACATCACCGCAAGGACCTTGAATGATTTTCGCAAGAATTTCGAATAATTTTTGCAAGGTCCTTGAATGATCTTTGATGTGAGGTCCTTTATCTTCAGGTATTGGATCGCTGTTCGTTTTCTAACTTTGTCCATCTCTACTCCATCTACTGCAAATACCTCTACTTCAC
>NW_017100132.1:154511-172980 GCF_001263275.1 Habropoda laboriosa | reverse complement strand
ATTCTATTTCGCTTCAAAATGACCCAGTTTCCTCACCATCAAGCTAAACAGGACAACCGACACTCTCGAAGATGACAATGAAATTTTGATTACCCCTGTCCACTTGCCAAACCATGAAACCCGTCTAAGTCGGGCAAAACTGATCACCAAACTGCCCGTAGAAGCCATCAGGATCGGAAACACCAAAGTTCTCCGGCGAATGGAACGTCTGTTACGCACGTGGGTGTACAGTGAACACCATAGCAGCGCGTACGGAATGTAATACGGTGGCTGGCAGCGTCACATGGTTATTTAGAGGAGCCAGCACGCAGAGTTCAGGACGAAGGGGGAGCTGGAAAGAGTTCTGGAAAGGCGGCGTGAAAAGAGGGATGCAGACAGGGAGGAAGAGACGCTCGAGGCGATGTTCCCTCCTTTCCTTGGTCTGTTTCTGTTCTAACCGGCATCGTCCGGCTTCCTTTTTCTCCCTTCATCTCTTGCTCGCCTCTCAACCTCTCCCTCGCCAGGCGTTTCGTTTCCTTTCTTTCTTTTTTTTTTTTTTTTATCGTACGTACATTCGGCGTCGCATTTTCCTCGTTTTTCTTCCCAACCCTGCACACTCACCCCGCGCTCTATTTTCTGCTCCGGCTGCGTCCCGCTCGCGACCGCCACGTACCGACTCCGTCTCGCTTCTCTCGTGTCTTGTGTACACTCCTCGCGTTTTTCATTTTGCGACGCTCTGGGAGCTCGGCTTGCCACTTCGTGGCACGCTAGTCGCTATTGGTTACAGATAACGCTCGCTGGAAATGCTGCGACGGTTCCAACACCGGAGGAATATTCTTACACCTGGATGCGGGGAAGTGAGAGTGATTCGTACCACTAATTTGTTTGGTCGGGGTTTCTTTGTCTGGCTTGTGTTCGACGAGGATTCCTCGATTTTTACTGCTTTTCGAGACGGTTCGTAGAGAGATTCGTTACTGGCTCGTGATGTCGGATTCAACACCTGTTATTGCACGTGTCACGTGAAGTTGAATTAACCCGTTCGTTACTTCATTACCATTGGAGCCTGTTCCGTCGCGCAGGTACGGAACGCGCGGGGTCTTCGTTGACCGGATTTATGGCACGCTCGCAGTAGAAGGTTATTGTTGAGAACAAAGACACTTCGTAGCTCCGCGAAAAAAATAAGTAATTTCTTGCAGAACAATGCCTTTAGAATTTCGACTTTTCCGCGTCCTCGATAACCGAAGACGTGTCATAAACCAGGTATTCCTGAAGGGTCAATCCACACGTGCGTATAACGGCACTCTCGGCCGAGGGTTGACCTGGCGGGAATTTCCGACGCGTCACCGAAGGACAGCGAAGATTCCACGCACCCACTCCTTCCAAGGAAAAGCGCGCTAAGGGCGCAATGGAAGGGTGGGTGACACTCAAGGGGCACGTTCATTGGTAATTTGTGCGTACGTGAAAAACCAATCAGCGTGCCTTCTTGCACTTGGCGGGGGAGTCACGGCGGACTCCAGAAAAATTCGGCGATCGAGCGACAGATTCGAAAAGGTTCTATCGAGCGAACACCATTAGATCTCCAGCCGTTCGAGGAGACATCGCGCACATTTCGAGTCGCGATCGAACACTCGAGTTATTTAAAACAAGTCGTCAATCGCATTGTGACGCAGGTTTGCTAACGTATCGAGCAAACAAAATTTGAACTAGTTACCTAAAATTAATTTGGCGGGTAACAGTCGCGAACGCGAGTTCTTTTGAACATTCGAAAAAGAACGCGACGCGACAGAGCCTATAGGTGTTTTGAAAATTTTCTCGCACGAGGTTATACCAAATTAAAGACCTGCCTCTGTGTAGGTATGATCAAATTGTGATGTAATACTGATTTTTGCAACAGACTATAATTCCAATTTCGTATGAATTCGTAAGCATTACAATTTGCCTAGAAAAGCTAAATTACTCCATTTATCTCATTTATTGAAGATTAAGGGGGTATTTTAGTTTAGACTTTTCAAGAAAATCGATTTTTTTTTTACATTTTCTGAAAGTAGACATTTGCGGAATTCGTAAAATTGACGAAGTTATAGACGGTTAAAGTAGACGACATGTAGCCCGTAGTCGTAAGTATTCTCATGTAACTGGTATGAGAAACTTTAAACGCGTTTTACTCGAAACCACGTTTTTCTAAATGGCTGACATGATATCTCAAGTTCGAGTTGTCCGATTGACTAACCTTCAGTGGCTGTGCCGTTATCGTCTGAACCAGAATTATGCTAAAATATATATTTTTCAGTGCGATTTTTGGAGCCTCAAAAGTCGACAAAATCGATACACAAAATTCAAAGTGCCGCCATTTTGTAAATTTTCACTATTTTCTTTTCATTCTGGTTCGCACCATAGTTTTTTCATTTCGGATAAACAGAATGGGCGGAATCGTGTCAGGCAGTAGGACACTTTTTTTTAAAGGGACCGCACTGGATGATATATAATTCAGACAGTTTTGATTATTTTCACTTGAAAAAAATTGTGAACTTTCCTAAAACATGAATAAATATGTATGCAAAATGCCGATACTGAGAAACTTATACTGTCCTTACAAAAAAATTCCTAAGTAGGACTAAAAAATGACACTCTAGATTAGAATACCCCCTTAATTCAGGTAACCAAAGGTCTATCTGCATCCACAGATCCTCGCTCACCCAATAAAGAAGGCAATCAATATTTCTAACCAACCACAATCAAGTTTGCTTCCCAAACACGCTACTCAATCGCCAGGCTCAACAATCAGCTCAAAGACGTACAACACAACCGATCCCAAAATAACCTGTCAGACGAATCATCCTCTCGCTCCCCACACGAACTCAATCCTTCCTCTCCAAAGGATCAAACCTATTCCACAAAATTGCTTCACTTCACACACACACACTCTCTCTCTGATCCAACTCATTTCTTCCCTTCCAACAATTCCTCCACACTTACCCACACAGAGATCAATTAATCCCCGACAAAGAAAATCCACGCATCGCTCAAGGAGCAACCGCGTATAATCTGCACAAGCAGGCGATCATCCTCAGCCCCGTGGTCGAAAAAAACGAGAGAAAAAAAGAAGCAGTATTGCGAGCAACACAAAGGAACGCGGCTAAGTGGAAGAGAACTCGGTAATTTGCTTCCACGAAGGATGAAGGAAAGAAAAAACAACAAGGAAAACGAGGATAGCGGTTGGGCGATCGGTGGCTGGATTAAACAACGCGCGGATTTTCGAAGGAGCCGGAGCAGCAACGCGGAAACCGGACGTCGGCTGGGTTTCCTTTCCTTGTGATTCGTTGGCAAGCAGGGGACAGTAGGGGGGGAGGCTAGGAAAGAGCTAATATCCTGCAGGAAGAGGAGCCTTTATTTTTCTTTATTAGCCCGACAACAATGGCGGGCCGCGCGCCAGTGTCAATGGTCTGGCTTTTCGCAAGCTCGAGCGGAGACTGCAGAGCCAGCCGAGCGGATGGGACGGGCCGCATCTGCGGATTCCCCCCGTCTGCCCGGCCAACGGCGAGGAACACGCGCTGGAAAGAGTTATGGCAGCCAGGGGGAACAAAGTGGAATGATATTAAAAAGACTGAGGGAGGAATTGCGCCGCTTGTTCACCCCCCGTCACCCGTCGAATTAATGTTGCGGTAAGGACACCTGGTTGGGATGGATTGGACCTGCCACGAAGACGCTCCTCCCTGTCTTTAGACGGTTCAGATGGCTTTCGGTGGTTTTGTTTGTTTCTCTGCGACGCTGGTTTGGATAATTGATGGTTTTTTCCACCCCCTCTCGAGTGTATTCAGCTTTTAAGCTTAGACGGGGGGAGGAGCGCAGTTTGACAGCTCGAAGAATAAGCGATACTTTAACAATTTTTTTTTTAGTGAACTAGTGAAGATGTCGTAGTGTTTTTTGATTTGGTGGAAAGGAGCATCCTTGGAGTGTAACTGAAAAATTTTGTTCAGTGCAATTTTTGATATCATCGTTGCAAATTTTGGACTTTAAGTTAGCCCTCTAGGCAATGTATAGTCCTGTTGTTGGCCTAGGTTGGCCTGCAACCTAGCACCTGTAAAAGTAATTTGAAAGCCACAAATTTTAAATATTATTGCTCTTGGTAGTTTATGCTGGGATTGGAACACCTTGTAACAAAAAATGGCAACTTGAAAGTGTCTTGCCGTTTTGAAAAATATGTCAGTTTTGCAACTACAGAAATTGATTTTATCACAGACCTCCAGCGTTCCCAATCACAAAATTATTGTTCCAGTTTACCTATTGCAGATTTCGGCGAGCAACTTCCTGAGCGAACAGAACATTTTTATTCAAAATTATATCAACAATTCTTCTACTCCAACCTTTAACATCCAATGATTCGATCAGCAGAATTTCGAACCTTATTAAAACTACTAAAAAATTCGCCTCTCGATAAATTTCCTTGCACGTGCAACACCTCGTCGAGCTAGCAATTCTTAAAAAAAAAAAAAAGAAAGAGAAGAAGAAGCCAGGACACTGCAATGGGACTTAGGAGAAGCCAAAGCATCGACACTAGCCTCTCAGTGTCGTTCTGGCTAATAAAGAGAAATAAAAGCTTACTCGTGGATATTAGCTTCGTGCCCTCTCTATCTCCGCCGCTTTTTCCCCGTTTTCTTCTTCTTTTGTCCTGTCCGTGGAAGGAGGAAAGATCAGAGGGGGACGATCGTTCGCCACGGACGCGACGAAACTGTTCGTTCGTGACGCGGTTTCCAAGGATCCCGAGGAGATGGCGAATTTATGGCCGCCTCTCGTTCGATTTTCCTGAAACATTGATCTACCCTCCATTCGTCGCGAATTGTTTCGCGTCGCTCTCGCTCGATTGCATTGAATTGGAATCCCGTGGACGAGCATCCCTTTCCGGCTTCTGGGATTCTGAAATTGGGCCGAGAGTACGGCTGATTTATTTTGTGGCTGGCTCGATGAGCAGTCTGACGATGAGCTGCTTTCGAAGAAAGCATTGAATAGTAACAGAGGACTGCGCCGTCTTGGTGCTATGAATATTTCATATTCGTATTTTTCAACTAACCTTCCTTTGCGACCCTTATATGTCGTTTCTTCGAGCTTGCCGACCATTTTGGGAATGCCAGTGTTCGGTATTTCGAGTTTCTTATACTCTCATTTTTCTTTCTTCATTTTGTGTTCAAAGGTGAACATCGATCGTCCTGTTTCAACGAATAATTCTCCCAAATTTATTCGTCATTTTGAAGAAATCAGTCATCGTTATTTCAAGCTTCTTGCATACTTTTCTTCTTGTCTCAATGTGTCCCTTCATTAGTCTCAGCAAGGTCTGCTAGATTATGAAGAAAAAAGAGAGTGTAGAATAAACATGGACGAAGGAATTTTCGTTGATTTAATCGTACCTAACCTCTTCATCCCAGAAAAAACGCTTACCCGGTTTCACAAGCTTTAACGAGGTTACTATGCTAGCGGAATTAATTATACGCGACCCCTTCATTAAAGAGAGATACTTATCCAGCTTTTCCTAGCGTGTTACAAAATTCTAAAATGATCGATTATCGATTTTCCATTTACCTAATCGTATCTGGCCACTTCATTTGAAAAATCACTGATCCGATTTTGTCAGGTTACAGAAACCTGACGAAAATTCTGCATCGAATTCTCCTTCACCCGATCAATTTAAAATACCGCTTATCCAATTTATCTACCTTTGAGAAATGTTGATCGTTAAATTTTCATTCGCCTAACCTAACCTCTTCGTCCCGAAAAATCGTGTACCGAATTTTAACATAACTTCGACACTTTACCGACCGCTCGTTGTTGAACTCTTTGTCGGGCACCGTCTTTTCTCACAGCTATACAAATTTTCAATTAAAATTCGCGAGAGTGCGTTCGATTTCTCTTATTATAGGGAAATTAAAATTAAAGCCGAAAAGAAAAGCCGATTAATAATCTTCCGGTCGGTAAAGTAGAAAGCAGCGACGTTGGAAATGCTGGAAGAATTTTTATTTTCCAAATCATTTTTTTCACCTTTATCAACCAAAACCAATTGAACTTTCATTTTCAAATAAAACAGACTGTCCACTTCTCGTCGAGCGAAAAGAATAAAGATCAGTGGCATAGTTTCAGGTTGCGAGAGTCCAGCCTTAATTGCGAACCATGATGGATCGCATTAATTCGCTGCCAGTGTGCTGTTTCTCAGTGTTTCGTGAGGGCGTACAGGATAAACCGTACAAGCTAAATAAGTATAGGGGCCGAGGCTGATATTAGCTGGACGTTTGCTCAGCCACCACTCTACTTTTCTGCCATTTCGAGTCGATCAGGCGACTTCGATCCCCGCCTAACTGTGAAAGCAATTCGACTAGCGCATATAGGGCTTTTTTTTTTTGTAAGCGACGTTAATGTCCGAGACGTGTTTCTTGGAAGTAATCGAAAAGGGGAATTCGGAATGGTTTCCTATGGGGTAATGATTATTGGGGCAACTGGAATAATATTGTATATCAGTTTTATTTGTATCTACTTTCTTTTCTTCGTTTGTACTCATACTTGGTGTAATTGAAATTAAATAATTACTCTTGTCCAAATAAGAAGAATCTTAGGAGAGTCACATTTTTTGTCATACCTTATTTACTATTATTTTTTTTTTTTTTTTGTCACACTGTACTTTATGCGGGATTTTGATTTGGACTTGTGATTGAGGTTCGGAAAGTGTATTTAAAATAATAGTAATTTATTAACAAAAGTAAATACAACAAAATTAATATCTACGTCGACTATAAACAATGCTGTTTCCACACTGAATTTCCCCCACACAATTTTTCTTTCTTGATAAAGAAACGGCGAGGGCAAAAACCATCGCGATCCTACATTTATTATAACGAATAAAAATAATATTAGGAAGAGCATCTTTTTCTATCAGTTTGCACCTTGTTACGATTGGATTGAGGTCATTGATGGAAAAATGGCACATAGGCTTATTATATATGTACGGTCACTCTTACTAATATTCGGGCACTCTTTAGAACAGTACAACTTTTTAAAAATTGGACTTAACGACTTGAGTTTCTTTGAGAAGTTAGAAGGATTGGTATACCAGATGACGTGTGCAAAAAATTTCGAAAAGATTGCAATTTGTGGAAATCGCGAAGAAAATTGTAACGGTCACATTCAACAACTTTTCTATCCGAGCCCGTAATGAAAATTTGAAAAATACGTTTTGTAGATTTATGCCAATTATACACACGCTGAAAATTTCATCGAAATCGGTAGATGGAGAAATACCACCAACCCCAAGAGCGATATTATACGTGTCTATTCGCGTCTTTTAGCCGTAACTCGGGAACCGTACGAGCTATTGGAAAACCAAGCGCACCGTTTTATTCGGGACCTTGAAATGGTAAGGTTTCGTTGGACACTTTTGCTGTAGGAAACATTTTTAACAACGAAATATATAATTATCTGTATTTGCCCTCATCATCGTAGTTCGAAAATTCGACGCCGACGTCCAGAATGCATAGCAGAATTGAACGCCGTAGAGAAAACTAGAATCGGCGCAGTGGGTTAGGTGAAATTCGCGAGAACATACTAACCCCAAACGCAACGTTATACTTGTCTATTCGCGTCATTTAGCCGTAACTCGGCATAAATCTACGAAACGTATGTTTCAAATTTTCGTTACAAGCTCAGGTAAAAAAGTTGGAAACAGTGACCTTTAGAATTTTCTTCGTGATTCCCACAAATTGCAATATTTTCAAAAAATTTTACACACGTCATCTAGTATACTAATCCTTCTATCTTCTCAAAACAACTCAAGTCGTTTGATCCAATTTAGAAAAAGTTATACTGTTCTAAAGAGTGTCCGAATATTAGTAAGAGTCACCGTATATAATATATAAAGAACACCTTAATTCTCTTTTGGATTTAATTGCACTACTTTTCATTAAGTGATAAGATAACGAAAACTTCAAAATCGATTTTCTTGAGATGGAATTTTGGCGTATGTGTCCTTCTCCCCCATCAAAGGCCTGAATTACTAAAAATTAAAAAAAAAAAATTTATCAAACTTGAAGGAGCGTATAAATGTGCTTGGTGCGATGTGTGATTTTGACAGAATCACGTGAGAGTACGTAATTGAAGAATAACTTTGTGGAGCAGATGGCGGAGGAATAATTCAAACGTCAGACTATATGTAATTATTGAAACATCCGATATTATTAAAAATAAATGATTCTCTTTACTTAGAATGCCAACAGCAGGATACATTATCGATCCCGCGTATGAACGTGAACAGAAACTGCTTTTAAATTTAAAACAGTATTCAGAAGGTTCTATTTAATGCACCAGGTCATCTTTGACATGATTGTTTCTATTTTTGCTGTTGCAGATTCGAAGATGAAGTGGCCATTAGTGCTGACTTGCTTTCTCCTGCCGCATTCGTGCATCCTCGGTGCATCGCATGACGGTAAGTGGTTATTCTTGCAGGTTTCTTATCCGGTAATCGACGAATAAATTATATCGTCCGCAATCATCTCGTTATTCTGCGTATCGACCCCGCGACAGCCCGATGGATACCTTTCTTACTACGTTACGGTAGAAATTAGCAATGCATTTCCCAAAGTCCGCCCAGTTACTTCGAGAAATAAAATCTTCAGCTCGCAGAATTAACCCTTTCGTCACTATTGGCGCCTATAGGCGTTCTGGAAATTTACTCACACTGTACAGTTCCCGCCTTTCGGCACGCTTCTAGTCTAATTTAGTCCTTAATTCTATATTTCAAGTATTTCTACCTTAACTTAACGAAACGAATTTCAAAACGATACGGCTAAAATAAGAAATTTTGCAGCCGTGGTTAAAAATATACCGTCAGTCACCCACGTTACGCGTTAAAATCTGCCGTAGCGAAAGGGTTAAAGAAAAAAGTAGAATCTTCAAAGTTTGTCTGACTTAAAAGAGAAAAAGATCGATTAAAATTCTCAGTCTCAAATTTGACCTACTCGTTCGGAAAAATAAACTCTTGAGTTCACATCGTAGGAATTTAAGAAGAAAATCTACGAAACCTTTCCGAATTTAAATGAAGTACCGAACGATCGAGAATTTCCAAGTTTTTTGCAACGAGAAATGTTTCGGCAATGCCTTTCTCAAATTTGTCTTACTCGTTCAGAAAAATAAACTCTTGAGTTCACATCGTAGGAATTTAAGAAGAAAATCTACGAAGCCTTTTCGAATTTAAATAAAAAACAAGCGATCGAGAATTTCTAAATTTTTTTGCAACGAGAAACGCGTCGGCAATGCCTTTCGCAAATTAGACTCGATCATTTTGGAAAGTAAATCCTCGTTTATCTCGGAGAACCTTAAAAAAATCTCCGAAACCTCGTTCAATTAAAATAAGAAACATCGACCAATTGAGAATTTTCAAAGTTCGAACGTCGCGAAATAAATTACCAATGCCTTCCATAATCTCGAAAAATAAACCTTTCCCCATCACACAGAACCGTCAAGCACGTCACGAAGACCTGCTTGAATTAAAACCCACGAAACAACCAATAACAAAGCTCGACATTCTCCACGTCCATAAATCATCGCGAGGAATTAGCGTCGAAAAAGTTAGGTCGCTTGAAAATAGAACCGTAAAAAAATAATAATACGTTCCATTCAAGCGGAATTCACTTTTCCACGATCCTATAAATCTTTTCTCCATGCCCCTCTGTCTCTCCGCGGGAAAACCCCGAACAAGACATTCACGAGCGTACAACGGACTCGGTAATAAATGTTCGCCGCCGCAACACCGATCCTCAAAGGGTTGAGCCGGACGATAAAACCGGCGTTACGATTTCCGCCGCTATTATCGTGTCATAAATCATCCCCTCGATCGACAGTTCACCAGAATGGTGGGGAGGGTGCAAACAGCGTGGTGTGGAACCCTCGGGTCTCGCGCAACGAGCCGTGAAAACGGGCATCCAGGCCAGAAAAACAGTCGAATTGGATTCACTATACGCTTTCTATTAGACTTAGACCAGGCCTTAATCCACCCCTTATCAAGCGTGAAAAACGAGACGGAGGAGGTCGATTACAGTGGGTGATCAAATTATTAGAGACACCTGTAAGAAATTGACGGTTTTACATTGTAACGATGGATTTTCAGATGGAGACCTAGTTACACTGGATTCTTGTTATTTTTTTTTTTTTGTGAAGCATCGATGTTTACAAATTGCAAGTATACACTTGGCGACACTTTAGGCGACATTATCTGTCGTATGGACGTTATTTTGTATAGGTATTGCAAATCGCCACTTGAGAACCATGTGTTACAGTTTTCTTGGTTTGTAGATCTCGAGCATTTTTATTTTTATTGCTGTGTTTATATTACTTATAATGCATAGTAAATTACTTAAAATCTATCGGGAAAGGAATCAAGGTAACGCTACCAAATATTCACTTTGTCGTTTCTTCTTAACTGTATTTTTTATAACTACACAAGCTAAGTTCAACTGTTTCGTGTACCTTCAGTGAACAATCGTTAATTAAATATTACCTAGTACGAAAATCTTGATATTGCGATTTTACTTCTACACAAACACAAAGAACTCTAATAATTTGATCACTCACTGTAATTAACTATTAACCCCTTATGATGTGCTCGTGGTCGTTGCAACCAACTTTCGAGCTTTGTCGAATTTAGCACGTGGTGTTCCGACTAAATCTGATAGGTTCGTCTTCGAAGGTCCACCTCCGTGATTAGGAGAATAAATGTCGAATTTAGCACGTGGTGTGCCGACTAAATCTGATAGGTTCGTCTTCGAAGGACCACCTCCATGATTAGGACAATACAACTATTGCTAATGATCTAAACTTCTAAAGGGAGCGACTCTTGGTCAGATGACTTCTGTCGTTCCCTTCCGCGAAAGGTCCCACGACACCTCCGTGCGAGGACGCACCGCGGGGGTGAGGCCCTCGGATAGGTTGAGTATATTTTTCGATAGTGCTGGGGAAGGGTGGTTGGCGAAAACTATTGGTTAAAATCATAGGTCACTCATTAACGCAAAAAATGTTTACATCGCAATATGTCCCCCTCTATACCGTGCAAGTTTTGTATACAACAGTTTTTCAGGACGTAGTTCAGGTTTTGGACGTAGTTATTGCCCCACCCTGTATTAAGTTAATTTTTTTGAGTAAATATTTCATCAAAATCCCAAAAAATGATTTCATACATGAATCTTATTTAACAATCGCTGGATAATTGAAACAATAGCATCGCCTACCACTGTCTCTCCCAAAATCCGAGCAAGTCTACGCTTGAAGAACGTCCACGGGCGAATTCTGCAACAAACGGGGTACAGCATGCACGAAATCATTCCCCGATCCAAAAGATTCGAGTACAGAAATAGAACGGAAGCCAGACGACGATCAGTCAATTGATCCGTTGGCGGACGTTAAATTCTATGCCAGAGGAATGTCCAATTTCCGTCGTTACGAAGTATCCTACCATTGTACGTCCAATTTGCATGTGAATGGACCGTAAAAGAACTGCCCGGATAAGCTTGGAGGCGCGTAAATATTTCCCAGTCGCAGCTAACTTCGGTAATAAACAGCTTAAAGGATCGTAATCGTATACTAGGACGAAATTGTTCCGAATGGTCGAAATGGTAATCTTCATCTCGATTACGATCTCGCTCCGGGACATTATGCACCATTAGGAATATGCTATATCTCTCGCCGGGGCTTGTAATAAATTCCTTAGTGTGGCTTATTACTATCATTAAAAGTGTACTGCTCCAGTGCAAGCACGGGCCAACACCGTTTTCACGCGGAACTTATCCGGCTGTTGAGTTGTTCAAGTCAGCCCCTGGTCACGTTACTTCTCGTTTAACCTTGCGAGAGAATATCAGAAATGTCTGTTATTAAACCACCTTCTAACGGTGATAATTTCAATTATTCGTAATAAGTGTTGATCCTGGTGAATTGGGAGCTACAGCATGTAAATGCAAAAGTTCCTCAACTCTGTGTTTAATAATTTATTGCGACAGAGTGGAAGACGGTAGAAACGAGACGAATTCGCTATTCTGCCGAGTAATATCAGATTGTCCAAAACGTTTCGAATAAGGCCGAATAATTAAACAATTTTTGCCATTTACCAATTTGTATTTCTCAACAAAGCTTTCTGTGTGCCAATTTTTAAGTGGTCCAATAGAGGCATCCACATTCGTGTAAATCACTCTAAATTATAGTTTTCAGAGTAAGGATATTTATCGTCGTTTAATTTTTCACAGCTTCATGCTACGAAATGATTTCTCGTTCGTTAAAAATTGGTCCATTGTGTCGTTTAATGTAAAATGTGTACTGTAAATATCTACTGTGCTTGCGGTAGGTTTGGATATCTGTCCCTCGTGTGATTTTGAGGTTTAAAATTCTTGTTAATAACAATCTTTCATTTTAATACTGTGTCAATAGTCTCCGACATGAGTTTCCGCCAGGAAAACTTTCCAGAATGAATTTTCACCTTTACAATTCTCGCTTGTCTCGTCTACATTCCTATCCAAATTTTCGAATCCCAATTTAACGTTACCCGAATTTTAGAACTCTCGTTTAATCTAATGTAACTTTCTGAACCCTGCCTAAGCCTGAAATTCTTAAGCCCTGAGTTAACTTTATCTAAATTCTGGGAACCTGACTTAACCCTATTTAAATTCCAAAACCCCGATCTAAGCCTCAGCTAAATTTCCAAACCCTGACTTAACCTTAAACAACTTTTGCAACTCTGACTTAACCTCACCCTAAATTTTCTATCACTCCACCTATTAATTACACATTCAGGCCACTTTCACACTTTAGCCAGATAGTTTATAGAATGTTTCCGATCATCATAATGACCTATTACCTATTTATTTGCCACACCAATAATCAGCAAATCTGACCCACAAATAAGTCGACCACAAACCTTCCCCTGAACACTTGAAAAAGGTATACGTACGTAAATTGAAAGAAGAACATTCCGAAAGTGTGGTCTGCAATATTAAGGTCAAGTACGTAAAAATAACGAGGTTGTATCTTATGGAGATGCGTCAGGGCTTCAATTTTGAGGACTCAAAGAATGAGGACTTAAGAAATCAATTTCAGATAAACTCCATTCAATGTGATATACATTGCTGCAGCGATTGAACTGGCAATCAATATTTTATCTTTATTTACAGTGCTTTTATAAACAATATAAATTTGTTTGATAGAAAAAGTGACATATTCTTCAAAACAGCACAACACTTTTAATTTTCCATTTTTTTTTTAAATCGGTTCAATCCCAGCATAAACTATCGAAGAATAATTATATTTGAAATTTGTTGCTTTCAAATCACTTGGACAGGTGCTAGACTGCACACCAACCAGGGGTGCATTAAGGTGTAAAATTGACAATAACAGTATCAAAAATTGCGTGAAGTAAAAATTTATTATTATAGTCTAAGGACGCTCCTTTCTACCGAAGCAAGAAGTATTACGATATCTTTACTAGTACAGCCAAAAAAAATTGGTAAAGATCGCTTATTTTTCGGGTCGTCAAACCGGTCTGATCACGTACTACGCTGACCTATACTACTTACAGTCGTTCCGACTGGTAAAACGTATCGTCCATATTCCGCTGAAAGTCGCTAATTACATTTCCAACTAAGAACGTCTTAAACTGACTAGATTGCTTAAAATAGCTCAAACGATCCAGCAACTGTCATTATTTCCGCTAAATAGGAGGTAAGCTTGAACTTCCTTTCTCAAGCGAGCTCTTCACAAAGGTTCAGAAACCCAATTCGAAACAATTACATCTTTCACACCGGTTCGAAAGGGTGAATGTCCTTTTCTTGCGTTTTGGCACGCTTTGCAGGCGATGATTCGCCACTTGTCCAGAGGTATGCGACGTCGTTTGACGTCGTCGAGACAAATCTTCGCAGACAATCCCGTGTTCACCGGGCTGGCAACTCGGAACACAGTCCCCAGACACGCGGACACTGTTCAGGGCGAAAGTGTAGCCCCTCTAACCCTGTCGCGAGGGGGAAGTAAAGGAACCGCATCGGAGAACTCGACGAGACTTTCCCCTTTCGACTTAATTGGCGGCTTCGAGGCTAACGGCGCCAGGCGTCTACGTCGATTGAAGTGGCGCTTTGGCCACGGTCGCGAACTAAGAAGCTGGAAACTCGTTAACGGTGCTCGCGAGACAATCGATCGCCTTCGAGATCTCGCCCCTTCTTCTTCTTCGCTTTTTTTTTTTCACATTGCACAGTGTCTCGTGTGTGCGCGGTGTACTGGAACTCTTTGAGAAACTCTCGACTCTGTAAACGATTAGAGTTGCAATTTTCGGTACAGTTTTGTTTTTACCCTTGTAGCGGAGCGGGTGAAAATTAAATTGGATTTCTGGAGGGACGGATGTTAGTTGATAGGTTGATAAGAATACTGCAGTTCTTTTGTCCGATGAATAATGACTGTTGAACAGTTAGAACTTAGGACAAAATTAGCAAGCTAGCCTAATTTCTCCATTACAGTGTCCATAAAAGTACAGCTCTTGTCAATTATACAGTGTTTTCAATCTGCAGAAACCTCTTTGCGGTGAAATCTGAACGCCCAAAAATCTCGTAACAAGTGTTTATCAACGCATTGGTGTCGGGGCGTTTGGAGCCACGCTTTCCTTTCAATCCTAACTTTTTAGCTAATTAATATTTTCCAAAGAAATTTTGAGGAAAGTGGTAAATTACTTTTTTCGTGAAACGTATACAACTGCTTCAATTCGTGAAATGTCTGTTATGGCACTTTATGGCAAATTTGTAGCACTTCAGGCACCTGAATCGTCTCCCGCGTTCGTCTAAAACCATTCGCCTCCCGAGGGTTAGTACACGATCGTGTGAGAGCCGAAACAACAACGTCGACGAGAAAGCTACGAAAGATCGACCAGCAAATGTTCCATTGACGATACAGTTTCGCCTTCATCGACGCTACGATTGGTCGTGAATTTTGCCTGTGACATAATTGTCATCGACGCGTGAAAAATATGCATGGGTCTCTAACAAGTGGCTGCGACAATGGGCTCCCAACAGAGCCAACAAGTCTTCGCGTCATTGTTCTCGGACGGCCATTAACAAGTTCGTAGCTTCTTAGCCGACGTCCACGAGTTTGCAAAGCGATGGCACTTCAATCGGGCACAGGGAACGTCTCGCTTCTCTCGATCTCGCCAATTAACTCAAAAGTCCTTGTGAACGTCAAAAAGTAAATCATTAACGATGCAACGTTCCTTGGAGCAGCGGCTGTTTCCTTTTCCTGGCCAATTCTGAAACTGACTTTTAAATAGCTTCCGGGTTTTCCACGATTTTTTTCGACATTTTTGCACTGAGAAGTTATTACACACGCTGTGTGGCGAACGTTTGAGGCCAGTGTGGGTTGCGAAAAGAATTTTGTAGAAGGAAGTTGGCAAGTTTGACCTTTTCAGAGACAATTTTTCTGAAGTTAGAGAAAAATGATGGAATTTTTTATGTAGCTATATTTCATTCGTTTTGAAACCATAGCAATTGAACTGAATAGTTATTCACTGTATTTTGATATTTTTTCCAACGCAAATATTGGGAGCTAAGGGAAGAAACTGTGTCAATGTCTCGAAAGAGGTTGAAAATTAATTAACGAATTTTTTGTTACTCTAATCTACCGAAACGAAGAGAATCGCTATTGAACCCTGCAATATTAATTCCGAATCCATGAAAAATTAGTACCAGACTCGACAATTAGTCCGAAAATTTTGGCCGATAATCTATTTACATGAGGCCGAAAAAAGTTTCGTTTTCTGTAACGAATCTGTAATCTGCAACGAACAAGCGTTTGGATAAAAATTTGGGAGAAGTAGTATCTGAGAAATAACATGGCCTAAAAGCGGAATTTAAATGTGTTAATACTTAAAAATTTTCATTCTATCTTTCTATCGTTTTTAATTTTGTCATTATTCTTTTTCCTATTTATATTTTCTTCTAATTCCTGTCACGCATGTGATCTACTTTGCGAGCGTTATAGAGGTTTAACAAACTCCCTTTGTCCCTCTAAATTCGCCTAATCTCATCTCAGAAGATCAAACAGCCCAGAATTTAATCCTGCAACGAAGCAAAGCACAGAAAAAACAGGTTCGACCAATATGAAATAAATACCGAGAGAGAGAGAGAAATTTGGTTAAAATTGATATCTCGTTCAGTCTACTTTATGACTATTCAAAAGACTCACTGAACTCATCTGAGAATGGCAAATGGCCTGGGGAGCAATTCTTCAGCCTCCAGTGATCTGCAACGAGGCAAAACGTGGAAACTGGCGATCAGAGACTCATTCGAGAGGAAAAGCTGTCTTAATGACGGAAAGTACAAACGATTGGCTGTCGTTTGGCGTGTTCCAAGGAGCTCGAACCGTCTTACATCGATCCCTGGTCCCTCTTCGAGCACGGCGAAAGATCGCGCGTGAAAAACAAGTTTACGATGTACCCCGGTCGCATTCAGTTCCACGATCAGCGATTCCCTTTGAGCCCTTGAATTTGATAACTACCTTAATTGGCAGCTTTGGGCCTCGCAGGAGCCGTCTTTGTCGATTGAAGTGGGCCGAGGAAACGGCGACACTTCAGAGAAGGGGCCAGTTCACTGAGGATGGAAAGTAAGAAGCTCGAAACTCGTTAACGGCATGGATTCCCGTGGGACAATGACGTAAAGACCATTGTCGGCGACGTGGTTGCTCGATACGATCCTCCTGGAACTAACTGTTGACCTTTTTCCCCTCTCTGCCACTCCCCCCCTCGTGCTTTGTCAGGACGACGACACGAGTAATTCGATCGTCGCTTTGGAGGATTCGGCGAAATAATTGGGGGATTCCCTGTTTGTGCCTGCTTGCATCTTGGATCATTTGTTCGACGTACTTTGTCACTTCCTATCGATAGAACTTGGACGAATTTTCTTCGTTTCGACGGAAGAACGGTGTATTTGTTCCCCGGTGTTAACCCCTTAACCTGTAGCAACGTGTCGGACTCGTGACAGAGATTCCGATCAAGATGTAAGAAAAATAGCTATATTAATAAGAAAAATTGCTAAATGTAATTAGTCTGACAGATCAGCTTTTGTTACCTGATACAGTACTGAAACAGCAAATGGCTGACGCTTAGGTGCTTGGGGGTTAAATCAGCTGTGAGTGTTTTTTTCTTTTTATCGAGACATGATTATTCTGCCTTTTAACGTTCTTTGAAATATTTCTTTTGAATTCCCAATTGGTCTGTCTTCTATTAGGACCGTGAAGGTTGTTTACATACCGGGTGAGTCAACTGAGACTGGAAGCTGAAATATTTTGAAAACTGTTGATTATACCGAGAAAGAGGCTTGAAACAAAAGTTGAATGGTTTGGGGACATTTTTCGATATTTGATAAGTAGAGAACATACGAAGATCAAGTTTGTTTTTTAAAATGGAGTTGTATATTTTTTAATGCATCACTCGGTTCAGCTAATCATTCTCTGCAAAAGTGTGTTAAACTATTTACACCGAGGAACCATTACTTCAGGAGATATTTGAATTAAAATATTGCGAAATGGTACTCTTGGCACGCGTCTACTTACAAAAATGCCAGTCGTATCATACACTGCCCACCTCGAAACCATTCAACTTTTGTTTGAAGCCTTTTTCGATGTAATTGGTAGTTTTGAAAATATTACAGCTTCAAATCTTAGATGACTCACCCGGTATACAGAGTGTTTCGAAAATTGTGGTACAACTAGAAAGCTGATGATCTCCCAGGTAGAAATAAATATTTTTTTTAATACTCAAAATCAATATTTTTCCTTAATCTTTCTATTAGTAGCTTCAACTTAAGCAGAAATAATTTTCCAGTCACCTTGTATGGCACAGACCAAGTCAAAGTATCAAACTACCGTCCCCAGTTTCTAGAATTATCCAGAAAAATTAACGTCGTCGTGAAGAAGGGACATTCACTCTGAAATGTACATCGTACACTTTCAAGATCAGCTCGGTCCAAATGAATCGAGGTCCCCGGCTGTTTAGCAGTGACAAAGTGTAGGAAAGAAGGCACCGAGCCCTAAGGACGTCATTTCCATACATGAAATCTTAAGAAACCAGTCTACAGTCTTCGCAGCTCGCATCGAAAGTGCCGTTTTCACGTTATTGTTGATTAACGCTTTGTGTCCGATGCAATTTTCACCCGACACACTCTTCAACGCCACTTCGTCCTCCTACAGGAATTTTCTCACCTCCCTGTTCTCGTAAAGATCGATACCCAGCGCATACACGATCCTAAAGGAGTCTGCTGTTGTCTCGAAAAAAATCAAGATGAAACCTGCTCTAGACTGGCTGGTGCGCGTTACAATGGAAATTCGTTAGATTCACCTCCGGTTCCCGTAATTTCCTCGCGGACCACACGGCCGTGGAGGGCGAGTATTTGCTTTGAAGCAATCTACAGAAGGGAAAAAAGCGGGGGGGTGCACGCGCTCTCCC
>NW_017100132.1:113626-154488 GCF_001263275.1 Habropoda laboriosa | reverse complement strand
GAGAACTAATTTTGCGACGATGAAAATGCACGTTTACAGACCGTGGCCAGGCGAACCGGGAAAAGGCTGGATAGCGGGTGGGAGAGGGGTTGAAAAAAACGATGGCCCGGAGCGGAGCGGTGAATTCGTTCGTTCCTCGTCCCTGGCTGCCGCCGGTTTTCTAACTTTCCAACGAAAGTGTGCGCTCCCGTTTCCATGTGTGCCCTCCTGGAATTAACGTTACACGTGGACGAGCCCGATTCCTCGCGTTTGCGGTTAATGACCTGTGAGATAATGTATCACTGCTAAAGATTCTCCTCTGCCGGCCGTTGCCGGAGTCGCTTCTTCTTGTGCTGGAACAATTTGTTCGGTTTGACGTGGTGTCTATGGCTGTTGGTGCAGTTGGACCTTGTATCATTTCGATTGTAACAACTTTTTGTTGTGTCACATGTGCAACAAACGTTGGTATTCCCAATAGGCCATCACGGCCTAAAAAGCGAGGTCTTAACCGGCACGAAAATTACTTTACTACACCTAAAATCTCGACGCCTCTCACACCTGAACATCACATGCCCTAAGATAATAAACAGACCTCCGACATCACCAAGCAATATAACAAATGTAAGAACAAATTCCCTACGTTCACACCACCATCAGACACACCCCAAGCACACCGAAAAAAAACCAATCACCACACACTTCCGCCACCTATGACAGCTTTACGCCACCAATCACAACACACACGTAGTTTATAAAATAGCGAACACCTCACGACACGACACACAATTGTAGTATCGGGGCCTCCATACCCAAATAGGAAACCTCGAAGGGAGAATAGAGAGGGAGTGGTTGGCGTAGCGCGCAAAGCCTCGGCTTGCTAAGCCGAAGGTCCCGGGTTCGATTCCCGTTGGGTCCCTCAATATTTTTCCCTAGGTTTCTACACAATTTTCCTGCAAGTAAGCTCAGACATTTCGCTCTCTGTACACGTTTTCAGATACATAGTTTAATCAGTCACCGTGCTATCAATCTACCGTGCACTACCTGAGTCCCATATCCTGGGTAGATTCCTTAGATGGTTTGACTCGAAAAGAGGGACGATTAACGTTTCGCGACCAGCCTATTGCGATTCGTAACAGCGATTCGTTCTATGAGGAACTTCTGTTTGGGACCCCACTCTGTTCTAGGCTTCAGGAATTGTCAGAGACTGACAAGATTTATCCATATAAAAATTCACGAAGCATCTTTATGTTATTAGAAAGTCCCTCTTTCTTTCTTAGTTTGCAATTACACTACTGTGGCCTTCAGAAATTTAGTTTACTTTAAGATTCCACGTTTTGGACATGTTAAACCAAATGCAGATATTGGACAGATTCGTCAGCAAAGAATTGTTTTCTGACAACTACTTAAAATTCTCACAATCTGAATTAGAGTACCCTTACCCTGCTACCCTGTCCACTTCAATTTATTACCCTGCCCTAGAGTAGGCCTCGCTAATCCATTTTCCTTCAAAATTTTTCGTATTCAACATTAATGTCCATGCTAACAAACTGAAGAAACCCATCAACAAAGACTTCCTTTTACACATACCAATTTTTCTTCCTCTTCAAGTCTCCAAATCCTGCACTCAGCTCTCCCTCTCGACTCATTCCTAAGACACCTAACCTAGCATTTCGAAGCGGTTAGTAAAAGGCAGAAGCAAGTGGTCATCAAAGTTAGCTCTCAGCCGCAGTGTTCCCGTCGGTTCTTTCATTTCAAAAAATTCCACCGCGCGCTGGAACGGCGGAGAATGGAGAGAAGAGGTGGAAAAACCGCAGGGGAGCAGGATCGACTAGGATCTAGCTAAATGCCAAGGGAATGGAAGCGTTTTTTACTAGGTTACCGACCACTCGAGCGGTTGGCGTGGCTTTCGCTACGTTTTCGCCACCCTCTAGCGTTTATGATGGCTCGTTCGAGGCGAAGGAAACGCTCGCGCGATAATAAAGCGGGCGCGTGACGCAGAGAAGCCCAGGGTTTTCCTTTCGTTCTTTAAACGGTGTATCCTCGAATTAAAAACCCTCTTCCCCCTTTGCCGAGAAGTTAGCTGGCGGGCTTACGCCTTGATGGCGACTGACTTGGCACGCAGAGGGGTTCAATTAGATAATTGAAACACTATGAAGATTTAGTGTCCCCCTGCTCTCCTCCCTATTCCCGTGATCCCCAAGCTTTTTCTGGCCAAACTCGTACAAGTGAGGGTAGAAACGTCGGTGGATAATGTGTTTATCGCGAGGAGCGGTTTGATGGCTCTGTTCTATGGGAATTTACAGGTTAGGGTGGAAGAAACTTAAACTTTTACAGTCGAGAAATGAACAGTGAAGCGCCATCTTAGTAGCCTTTTAGAGTAGATTGGTTAGACTAGCTTCGTCTAATTAGCTCAGGGGTGTTGAAGTATCTATGGATGAACGACAGGCTATTTCTCCGGGTCCAGACTAATATCTGACTTATAAAAATACGCAAATAGGAGGAAGAGAATACTCGACAATTTGTTCACTTTGTTTCAACTTCAAATTCTGTTTTGGTCTCGATATCATTTAGAGATAAATCAGTAGGCTAATCGATTTAGGCACTCTAAAACTCCTGGAGATATGCAAACGACAGATTAACACGTTGAATGCCGGACCAGTTCTACGTAACTTGTCCACGGTGCCGAAAAGAATTTTTTATTCTAACACAACACATTGCAATATGCATAAATAATACGTCAATAGTTAGAAATAGAACTATTTAAATATGCTGTGTGATGCGTTAGGTGAAAATTTAACAAATACTACTGTTTCGTTTGACTTTAGTGGAGAGATAGGAAGGATACAGATTTCAACCAACAATTCGTATAATGTTCAACAATACATAAAACAGTACAATGCTTCTTAACCGATAAACGTCAGCGTAGCTCGCTGTGCAAGTATTCACGTTCGGGAGCACCAAATCGTGAACGGTAAAGGCGCGAAACTTTGCAAAGGCGATGATAATGAAAACACGCTGGAGCGGTAGCGGTATTAAATACTTGAGCCGTCGTCCAGCTTTTATACCCCGCCGAGGGACCGCCACCGACGACCCGGATTGGAGATTTTCGAATAAGATCGGTCCAACGGAACGATCGCTCGGCGAGGTTGTTGTCCCCGATGACGTATGGCTTGGCGGTTGGATCGAGACAGAGCGATGGAGTTCATTGCTCCTCGGTGACAGTTGCCGGCGTCTAGCCCGGACCCAAACATTCGACTCCGTGTGTGAGTGAATGCGTGTGCCCGGGGATTAGACTCCGACAAAAACTCTCGCCGGCAACCGTCACCGCGCTTGGTTTTTAAAATTGCTTTTGCAACAACTACCATTTATTCAAATTAAATGCTTTTACCAATTTTGAGACCGCCGGTCACCGATCACCCCCACGACATCTTGAATTACTCCTTTCTTCCTGAATACTCCTTTTTAGAGTATATCAGCGATTAGCAATTTTATCTGACTAACTTCACCTAATTAATTTAGAAGCTCTGAAACATCTGCAGATGAGCGGTGAACATCTTCCCAACTCTGGATTAGCACCTGGTCTATAAAAATTGACAAACTCCCTCAGAAATATCCCGCCCCTGAATTCCTCAGAAGCCTAATCTTCTGCTAACAGTCGCCACGACCAAGAATCTTCATCATTCACGACCCCATCTTCCGACAATCCCGCTGTCATCATCCCCAAGCAAGTGTATCCTCTCAGAATCAGCGAAGCACTTTTCTAACCATTTCGAAAGAACGATCCCCCCGAACTACCGCCCCATCAGCATCACCAGAACAGTTCAGAAGACAAACAATACAGGGTTGCACGCACGACTAGGCTCGATCCAGCCTCGGCCACCCTATATTCCCCTCTCTTTTTCCCGCTCGACCGAGTGTGAAACCAAGAATCAGAGGGTGGACACGAGGAATCATGGCCACGACCTTCCTCTACGCGTCGTTCAAGGCCTGTGTTTGCGTACCAGGGTCGAGACCACGCCAGGCTGGCTCGCATAATTTCGCTGAGCTAGGCTGGATCAACGGTTATACACGCGTACCCGAGGATAAGGTGCAGCCAGGTGAAATTTTACAGCGATTTCACCG
This sequence comes from Habropoda laboriosa, assembly GCF_001263275.1. Lineage (NCBI taxonomy): Eukaryota > Metazoa > Arthropoda > Insecta > Hymenoptera > Apidae > Habropoda > Habropoda laboriosa. Next base: position 150,387 of record NW_017100132.1, on the reverse strand, counting down.
GCGATAATCATCAGCCCCTTTGTAATCCCGTGTATTTTTATGATTCACGGTCCTCAGTGCACCGCTAATCGGATTTCTTTCGCTCGACGGCACGGGATACCTCGAAGGGAATTAAGAGAAGAGCGTGAATGAACAGCTTCTGAAGTGATTTTCAGAACCATCCTCGCCTGTAGCCTTCTCTCTCTCTCTCTGTTCCTCTTTTCTCTCTCCTCTCTCGCTTTTTCTATGGAGAAGGGGAAATAATTGTCTGGTCGTGTAGCTTGAAATCTCACGAACAGACGTGGATCTTCCTTCTTTTCTCGTGATGTTGAGTTCGTTGAGTTTTCTGAAGGATCTCGTCATCTCAGATGTGCTTATTTGCTTCGAGAACGAGAAACGTCAGTTTTATCTACTTTTTAGGGTTTTCTCTTTGTTTCGTGATCTTGGTTACCGTGATTGTCTGAAGATTACTGTCGTTACGGTTAAGTGTATTTGTTTTTATTCGTATTAAGTAATAAAGATTTGACGTAGAGACTTGAATTGCTCTATAGTGAATAAATGAATCTTAAAATACAGTAAATGATTAACATAAATATAAGTTTATTTATTCATGAGTAGATTGGTATTAATAAAATAATTTCTCTTACTAAATTGGGTAGCGTAATTAAGATTACCGTTGAAGATGCTGCAACCTTTCTGAAAATTCATATTGATCGTGTAATTGGTCTTTATTTTAACACTAGAACTACCGGTCGGGTCAAAATGACACATTAGCAGCTTTCTAAAGAAAAGTGAATATTCGATGGGTACTGGTGAGTATTATCATTTGCAACTTTCCGATTCTATTTTCTGCGTGTATGCTTCTATTTGTACCGATACGAATTTAATTTTCTAATTACGTTTTACTTACAGAAAAATTCATTTTTGAAAAGTCACTAATTCTAATTCCAGAGTTATGTCACCTTGACTGTCACGAAGACTATGATATTGTAGCTATAATTATCATGTCTGTGTTACAATTACTGCTTAGGACTAGTTACCAGTTCGATCAGGCTAATAGACGATTCTACGAAGCGTAAAAGCATTGAAAATTTGAGAAATTTGAACAGAAACTTATGCTAGCAATTCCAAGCAAACCTTGGACCATCTAATCTTCAACTCGCTCTCCCAGGAAGCGTCAGCTTCCAAAAAAAAAAATACCTCCACCACGTGAACTTGAAGATTCGACAGATTTTCAACGTCGGAAATGGCACGTTTAATCCTCGATCGAAAATTTTTCAATTATCTAAGTAAACGCGGATGGAGAAGCGTGTCCCGCGCGAGATCATGCCGTGCAAAATTAATCGGGGCGAGCATTCGTGACGTCGTGCTTCAAGCGGCTCGTGAAATTTTTTGCGCTATTCCAGAGAGCGAGGGCCACGTGGAGGGTTAATCAGAGTCGAGGTAAACAAGCGGACGACCACCTCGCCTGGTAATTAGTAAGGTCCGTTAAAGTGGATTCCGACACTGGCGCCGCAAAAAAGAAGCGGCACGAGGACGATTAAAAGCCTGCTCGACTTCGCGCTCTCCTTTTCGCGTTTCATCCCCACATCGCTTACCCCCTTCCCATCTGACGAACCGTTTACGATGCTTTCAGCTAAGGGGTTACACGCACCTACACTCCAGTTTCATAATTATTCGGACACTTATCGAACGTTGAACTGAGTCTGAGGAAAAATTATTAACCCTTCGGTCTCCTTTGTCGAGCGTGACTCGACGTCAGCTCTATTCGCAGGTATGAACAAAGTAATTTTTAAATTGCCAATTTAAATGTGTATTATATTTTGGAATATTTTGTTTGACTTGGGTGAGCAATAGGTACACATGTGTATATACGACCTGTCGCGTCGCGTTCTCCTTTGATTATTCAAAATGTTCGCGCTCACGACTGTTACCCGCCAAATTAATCTTGGGTAACTAGTTCGAAAATTTGTCTTGCTCGGAACGTCTCGCGTTCGCGACTGTTACCCGCCAAATTAATCTTGGGTAACTAGTTCGAAAATTTGTCTTGCTCGGAACGTTAGCAAATTTAGAGTGCGTCACGGAAACGATTGACGACTTGTTTTAAACTCGAGTATTCGATCGCGACTCCTACTTGTATCTCGTTGAATGGCTGGAGAATGTGTTGTTCACACGAGAGAATCCTTGCGAATGTGTTTCTCGATCCCCGAATTTTTCTGGAGTCCACCGTGACTCCCCCGCCAATTGCTGATTGAGTGTCACCCACCCTTCCATTGCGCCCTTAGCGCGCTTTTCCTTGCTAGGAGTGAGGCCCTACCTGCGGGCGCGTGGAATCTTCGCTGTCCTTCGGCGACGCGTCGGAAATTCCCGCCAGGTCAACCCTCGGCCGAGAGTGCCGTTATACGCACGTGTGGATTGACCCTTCAGGAATACCTGGTTTATGACACGTCTTCGGTTATCGAGGACGCGGAAAAGTCGAAATTCTAAAGGCACTGTTCTGTAAGAAATTACTGATTTTTTCGCGGAGCTACGAAGCGTCTTTGTTCTCAAAAATAACCTTCTCGTGCGAGCGTGCCATAAAACCGGTCAACGAAGACCCCATGCGTTCTGTACCTGCGCGACGGAACACGACCCTTAATGCTATTTTCAACGTTATTGTGGGATCAGAAATATAAATAGATGTTTATTTTACAAAATATAAGAATAACTATAATACTATGACACACGCTTCTCGACTTTTCCAAACACACTGTCTGTCCCTTCATCCCTCGCTCGCCGTACTTTGTAGCCAGGGGTTGTTCCCGTTGGGCCTGGCTATCGTCGCTCGTCGCCCGCTTTCTCTCCCATGCTCGCCACATTTGCTTAAAACTACTCTTTCCTAAAATTACGATACTACATTATTAGTAAAAGAAATTGCTTAAATTGGTTCCTATCGGCCAAATGTTTTCTGAAGTGCATTTCAAGTAAAATTCTTGAAATAATGGGAAGTTATCGAAGAGAAAATTTTTGAAAAAATTTGGAGTTCACAGGGTTAAAATCCCCTGAAAAAATTGGTCAGTTTATTTAGTTGTTTGTTTGATGGATTTGTGTAGTAACTGTGAAATATGTATACGTAATGTACCAAAGTGTTGAAGAATCGTTTTGTTGAAAATTGTTCGCAGGAGAAGAGAAATATTGTATGAATGTAACCTGAAGAACATGAAACTTCACTTTTCGAGAAACTCGTGAATTCTCTCGAAATGCTCCCTTTTCGGGGACCCGATTTCTTCGGGACGATGAAAATGTGTTTTCTTAGAAGTGAAATATATCTCGTAATACGCTTCGAAAAGAGCAATAAAGCTGAAAATTTATTTCGCATGATTTAAGAGAAGGGAAATTTAAAAACTCGCTGAATCTTCAAGAAATTTTATCGAAAGTAATCCTTGATTTTTTAAATTTAAGGGTGAAAAGGATCCTTCGTGAAAAATAGTATTCGTGTAATGTAAGCAAAACGCCGATAGAACTGAAAAATTCCTTTATACAGAAAATTGACGTATAGAAAATTTGCAAATCGTGATTCTGTTCTTTAAATTACAGAAGAAAAATCGTATTTCTCAATATTCCAAACATCGCACCATTTATCGCAGCAAAAATATAAATTAAACACGAATGCCAATTTAAAAAGGAAAATCTTGCAAACAAAGTACAACGAAGAGCAAAAATCGAGAAAGCTTCGTTTAATTCGTCAAAAAAACCAACGTCCATTTTCGATACAGCGCAAAACGTTACAATTTTCCTCCATCGGCGTTGCAAACCACCTTTACCCTGGTTCTTTCTGACGCGAGAAAAACGCGTCCTCGTGGAAAACGAATAATAATAATAATAACAGAGAAATGGAGAAAGAGAGAGAAGGGATGGTTGGGAAAACAAAAAGAGAAGGATGCAGATCCAACGAAGCGAAATATCTGTGCTGGTGGAGGCTCGGCGTCGACCGAGTTTCTCAACGGCATTACCGATTTATATTTTACGCCGGATTTACCGTCGGATATGTGCGTTTTTAGTGTATATTCCTGCAGCGAGAATGCACCCCGTCAAACGTTCCCTCGCAGCAGAGAAACGTGGCCCGTATTTTCCGCCTTCCTGTTTTCTACTGATTCCACTCCCTCTCTCTCTTTCTCTTTCAACCCCTCTTTCAGTACCCCTCCTTTCGTGTCCGTGCTTTTCGCTTTGATGGAAATGGTGAAAAGTAGCGAGAAGCACGGGGTGGAAAAGTGTCCAGGTGAATGAAAGGCGAGGGTGCAAAGAGGGCGCAAGTGGTAATCGGTGAATTTTTGAAAGTTTCAGAGACCAACTGAGGACATACTTTTTGTATATTTTTGGTTCTGTATTTCTTTTTGTATATTTGAATTTTGGTTTGATTTTGTATATTTTATGTTGCTTTTTACTTTGATGGGAGTGGGGATAATTGGTATTGAATTTGAGAGGATTTTTGGGTCTCGAGGATTTCTTGGAATTATAATATCAAGAGATGAGTATTAGTGATCGGATTTTCCCTTTTTATTACAGTGTTTAGAAGTAAAAAGGTGTTTTTACAGTGTGTACAGTGTTTTTTTCCTTTTTTTAGAATATTAGGCTATGCGATCTTTGGAGAATTTGTGTCAGGCAGCCAAAAATATTCTGGCGTTTTCTAAAATTTTTTCCGAATAAAATGCTCTGTTTTGAAAGTGTCTAAAATTAGAGCAAATTACAAAGGACGTAGCCTAACCCAACCTAATTGTTAACATATTTTCTTCCTAAATGCTACTTAGAAATTCAGAATCATAAGTCACAAGTAGATTAGAAAGCTGGCAAAACTGTTCGCAAATAAAATGCTCTGTTTCGAAAGTGTCTAAAATTAGAGCAAATTACAAAGGACGTAGCCTAACCCAACCTAATTGTTAACATATTTTCTTCCTAAATGCTACTTAGAAATTCAGAATCATAAGTCACAAGTAGATTAGAAAGCTGGTAAAACTGTTCGCAAATAAAATGCTCTGTTTCGAAAGTGTCTAAAATTAGAGCAAATTACAAAGGACGTAGCCTAACCCAACCTAATTGTTAACATATTTTCTTCCTAAATGCTACTTAGAAATTCAGAATCATAAGTCACAAGTAGATTAGAAAGCTGGCAAAACTGTTCGCAAATAAAATGCTCTGTTTCGAAAGTGTCTAAAATTAGAGCAAATTACAAAGGACGTAGCCTAACCCAACCTAATTGTTAACATATTTTCTTCCTAAATGCTACTTAGAAATTCAGAATCATAAGTCACAAGTAGATTAGAAAGCTGGCAAAATAGTTCTCAAATAAAATTCCTTTCGGCAAAGTTCCACGAAACTAGAGCAGACCGTGAAAAGCCTAGCCTAACCTAACTATCAAATACCTTTTGCACATTATACCAACCGTAATACATTTCACCGCGAATGTCTTTCGCATAATGCTCTTAGGTGAAATTAAACTCTCCACGTGATATCTATAAAATTCACAATCTCCCGAAATCCTTGAAAAAACATACGCTTAAATCCGCTCGTTTTCATCCTACACTTCCGGAGACACATATCCCAAAACCAATCGTCCGCCGAAGAATAAACAACGAGCTCTTCTCATGGCAACCGCAATTAAACGTCAAACAGCCACCACGCTATTTCGCTAATTACCCCAGCTTGCAGCCTGCCTGCCTCCTCTCCGCCCCTCTCGCCCCGTTCAAAGAACGCCACCCTCTTCTTAATAGTTTTCGTTTGGACGCGTTTCTACGCAGGCAAACAGACTTGTAGTGGCGCGTGCTCGCGCGCAATTTCACGTGTAAACCGTGCTATGGAACACTGTCTCCGCTGAAAGGCGAGGCTGAAGGGGGATGGCGGCGCGGAGGGAGGTTGAACAGGCGTCCCAGATAGTCGACGCTTTGTATTTGCCCATTAATAGTGAACTACCATCCTGGCTGGGTTGCCTAGTCGGCGCTGAGAAATTAGCGGAGGCGCTAATTGTGTTATGTAACCTAGTTAGCGATGTGTGCACTTGGAAATTTGAAGCGAAGATCCAGCCTCACGCCCTCTCTCCCTCTTCCCCACTCGTCGCACCTTCGCCTCTTTTCTTCAACGAGCTTTTTCGTCCTAATTAGCTGATCGTCGACGTACAGAACGTTTCTTCGTCGGCTTGCTCCTTACCCTTGCGCCTGGTTTCCTCGCGATTGGACATTTTCCTTGGGCTGCAATTCTTTTTCAACACCGTTGGTGCACGCTCTGTCGTTTAACCCTTTCGTGGTCGTACCATTTTTTTCAAGGATTTCTTCTTTATCTATCGATCGTCGCGTCTCTAATGGATCCTGAATTTTCGTTTGAGGACTCGAGTGGGACAATTTGTTCCATTGGTCGCGGAAGGGTTAATGTATTGCGCTCGTATGTCATACGAGGATAAGGATGATTAATATTTGCAAACGTGCACAGGGTGAAATATCGGGTTGGGTAAAAAGTCCTTTTACAAATCGGCGGCAGATTGAGGTTTGGTCAAATTTCAACATTCCGTTGGTTTTCACGTATTAAGTTATGTATCGTTGGAAAGGTAACATTTCACAGAGCATTTTAAAACTGATTTACAGTGGATTTGACCGCTGTTGCTGGAATTTAAAGATGAGCGAAGATCAAGCAGATTTTCGACACATTTTGCTCTTTTATTTTAAAAAGGGAAGAAACGCTGCACAGGCAACTAATAAAATTTGTCGTGTTTGTGGAGAAAATGCGGTATTTTTTTCATCGATTCTAATCTTTATTGCGAACAATTATTATTATTATTAGTTATTTCATTTACAATAATGGTTTTACCCGAAAAATGGCAAAAGGTCATTGATCAAAATGGCACGTATTTAGTTTAATAAAAGATTTGTAACACTTATATACCTTTCTGTTTCTGCATATACACTACCAGCCAAAAGTTTGGAATCACCGAGCATTGCAATTTACACAAAAATTTCCTGAAAATAGTCAGCGACTTTGAGAATTTTTTATCGTTCGAATCAATTGATACGAGACAAATTGATGAAAGTAGAATTGAGATAAACTTGAAATCTATAAAAAATTAGCAGCAGATTTAATATTGATGAAAAGTGGGAGGTGATTCCAAACTTTTGGCCGGCAGTGTATGTGAGCTTAATTTATATGTGGGGAGCTTGTTTAGTAAATAGTACAGTGAAAGATTGTATGTATACAGAAAAAGTGTATCTGAAGAGAAGAGAAATTGCTGAATTGTAAAATGAAAGAAACTGTTATTCTTGCTGATAAATTGGTAAATTTTGTAATAAGAATTTAACAGAAGAAATTTAACGTTAGCTTTAATGAGTAATTATTGAGAAAATTAAACGGTGTGTAAAGTTCAAACGTGAAATTCGATAAAAGCTGCTTTTTAATTAACATATTATTTTTCAATTTAATTAACAATTTCCGCGTTTTCTCTGTTTTATTTTAATCTTGCACTCCAATTAAAATGTGTTCTTGCGACGTATTTATTGGTGAATATTTCAATTTCCCTTGCAAACAGTTTGTTCGTCTTCAAATTAATTCGGCGCGTTCGCAGTGGCAAGAAAAAATGTAAAATAATTTGTGGTTTTTCCCATTCCTGTTTCTTTCCGAATCTTTCCTATACCGAGGAAAAGGAAAAATTTCTACTCGTTCGCCAGATGGGCAACATTCATGAATTCTATCATTCCGGTTCGGCGAAGGAGGCGAAGGGCCACGAGAAAATTCCTGAAAGTACGGTTTCACTTTGAGGCGAAACAGGCGAACCATTAAAAACTCTCGAAAAACTTGAATAATTCTTCGACCTCGAGAGGGACGAATAAGCGGGAATTCCGAATTCCAGCGAAAACTGAAACATTAAAAGCTTCCGACCTATCAAAGGGAGCGTTACATTAACAATTCCTAAAGTTCCGCCGGAATTTCGTCGCTAACCTGGGGAGAAAAATGACTCAAACTGAGAAAACGTGGAAAAAGTGCAAATTTCGACCGAACGAAAGATTCTCCTTGGAAAACTCAATTCGATCTTTCATAGAAATTATCTAATACCACCTTGGAAAATATTTCATAGAGTGTAGAATGAGTTTGAGATAAATTCATTTGTTAATTACAGTCAATTTTACATTTCGAGAATCGTTTTCGTTGATTCTAGCTGGGAAATTCGAAGACCTCGAGGCTTGGGAATGTGTAAAAATGGGTTCGTGTCTACTTGGCTTGATAATAGCTCGGTTCTTGTTTTTAAGTCGCACCAGTAGAACGTTTGTATAGGTTACTGGTGATTTGAACGTAATATCATATGATTATTGTCGCTATTATTTTCGTGGACATGTGAAATCTATTATTTGTGCAACAAGTGACGTTCACATGTGTTTTATGTAGCTTGGAACATACGTCTTGTGTGTTTGCTACAGAATGTGAACACATATTTGACGAATACACCTATCCCCCGATTTACACGGTACTTTATTTACACGGTTTTTAAATTTAGGGCGAAAATTGGGTAATCATTTTCTACAAAATGACCCGAATGTTGAACGAGCTCTCCTATTTCAGCGAGATATTAATAAACGCTTAACTCAATATGAGGAGGTCTATAAAGATTTGATCAAAAACCAAACACAATTGTTAATTACGGATTTCATTACCAAGGCTCGCCGATCTGAAATTGTTTCTAATTCATCTAACATCGAACTTGAATCGCATCAAGTACTATCGAGTGATGAAAGTGACATCGTACCAACCAGGAATAAAAGATTAATAGTCTACGAAAGTGATAACAGTAATTAAATTTTTTAATTTATACTTCTTGTTTCTATATGTAAAATGAATTACATACATATACCTTTATATTTTTATCATTTTATGAATAGACCGTTATTTTTATGTTTTTTAAGATATATTTAGTTTTATTTTACGTTGAAATAAATGACTGAATTATGCACATTTTAGTTTGTTTTCGATTTACACGGTTTTCTAAGGAACCTATCTTCAGTGTAAATCGGGGGATAGGTGTAATTGAATTGAATTTTATGTCATGGTCAAATATTTTGTACCGATTATCTTTTCAAATAATAGTTACACGATCTTCAATGACCACGAATGATCTTTAGCATGCCGAAATCTTCACAGCAGCAGCTTCACGCAGTGATAAATAAAATACAGCATCCTATTGAAACAAATAGAAATGACATTGAAATTTTCTCCACCCAGGTAAAAAGTATTTACATCACATTGTGTCCTTCTCCATATCATGCAACTTTTGTATATAACATTTCTCCACATTATTATAAATAACGGAAATATTCCAGGTGGACAAAGTAAATAATAATTTTTTTAGTAAATGATATTTCTAAAGTTGACACAATATTTTACATTTTTTGTTACATACCATCAGCTTAATTACACTCAAATACCTAATTTAGTTCCCTTCGACAAACTGAACTTGACTTAATATAAAAATGTAGGTATGCTTTTTATATTCTGTTCTTGTTATTCTTATCTTCTATACTTTCTACCAAAGATTCGTTGAAATTATACGCAAGACAGTGCCAAAGCATTCCTAAAATTATCATAATGTTGCATGAAAAATTCAGGAATAAACATTCAAACTCGGTTGCACAAATGAATAGTGATTTCGTCACATCATTAGCTTAATGTCAGTCGAAAATACAATATCGTTGGATTTCAAGCTCGAGTCGTTCCATTGAATGGTGGCAGTTACGTGCGCGCGCGCTCACGAGCCTGACAAATGACTGATAAATGCAGCGTAAACCCCGTTCCCCGGTTGGCATAATAAATTTTTCAAATATTAAAAAGCCTTTCGACGCGGCTCCATCATCGGATTCGCCGTTAAGCCGCGTAATGGCGAAAAGTATATTATGCTGGCCGAGCGTGGATAAGCCGCGTTAGCGCCGACCAAAACCGCCCCGTGAACCGTGAATATAAATAGCCAGCTGAACGTGAACGCGCGTGTACACGCGTAGACGCGCGTATTTTAACGAGGAAATTCCGTGTCCGTTGGTAGTTAACGTGGCCTTACAACAGAGACGCCATTTTCGGAAAAATCAATCTGTCCGTTCCATTTGGAAGGCAACTTCCCCGTGTAGCGTGTACGCCTGAAATAGAAATCTGTTAGCTTTTCAAGTTTCAATTGTATTAACCCGTTAACACCGAGTATCCGGTTTTAGCGACACTTTTATTTTAACTTCTCGTAGTAGACACTTCTAAATAATGCAACGCGAGTTAAAACGTACGAGAGGTGTGAATTAGGTTTGGTTAGGTTCATTCCCGATGCTCAAGAAGCTTTAAAATATCGAAGGCCTAGCCCAGATTCCACAAAAATTTTTTAGAACCCGAGATGGGGCATAATTGCCAGTGACCTTGAACAGCCAAGTAATTCGACGCAGGCTATAGCAGGCAAGATAAACTGTTCTATAATAGGTTCGACGTTAGAAAAAGAAATTGGTAAGTCAATTAATTCGACGCAGGCTATAGCAGGCACAATAAACTGTTCTGTAATAGGTTTGACGTTAGAAAAAAAATAAACGAGTCGATTAATTCGACGCAGGCTATAGCAGAAGAGATAAATTGTTCTATAATAGGTTCGGCGTTAGAAAAAAAACAGCTAAGTCGATTAATTCGACGCAGGCTATAGCAGACGAGATAAATTGTTCTATAATAGGTTTGACGCCAGAAAAAAAAATAGAAAAAATTGGTAAGTCGATTAATTCGACGCAGGCTATATAGCAGGCAAGATAAATTGTTCTATAATAGGTTTGACGCCGGAGAAGAATAGATAAGTCGAAAAAGCAAATGAACAACGCTCCGCGGGAATAATTTTCCACCCAGTGGCCAGAACCGCGGGGAAACTCGGTGAAACAGTGCCATGGCAGCTTGCACGAAAATATTCAAAGCCCCCGGTATCATTTTCTAAGCACGAGCGATCCAACAGCGTTCCCGGTTCCAATTGGCTCCCGTGACTCGCCTCTCGTTTCAGGAACACAGTTACTGTAAACTCGCGGCGACAAGCTCGCGTTGCACGATGCATATTTATATATTTACGTGGCTGGCGGGAAACAGGTAGGGGTGGATTCGTGTATTCTGGCTACACGTGCGCCCTGTATACGATTAAAACTCTCCTCGTGTGGCGTCGAATGGGAGCACACGCTTGCTTATGCGAACGCGAAGATACGCGGGCTCGTTTTGGAGGCTGTTGATATTAGGATCACAGCCATTTATCCGCGAGGGTTCGTGGGTTATCTTAACGCTGGCTTCGCGGTTTGTAGCGTCGTGACGGCTCGCGATTAGTGTATCGAGGCTGCCTGCCACAGGCAGAAACGTTTTTGGAATGCCGCTACTGTGCAGGCGTTCACTATTGAATATTGCAATAACAGTTTCTCTTCTTGATAACACACGTTCCTTGCTCCGCTTAATCCTCGATTATTTGCGCTGGCTCATTGTGACCTGAGATAAATTCCATCTTGTTATTATTCCGCCATTTTAGATAGGCACGTGGTTGACGCTATAGTCTGAATCGCTTCTTCTCTCACAAGAGACATCGCCCAACAGATAGACGCCGATTTGGATAAAATTTTGCATGCAGCTAGAGAATCCGAAAATACTGGACGCGTATTTTTTTTTAACTACTAATATTCAGGTTTAGGGGGAGAAATTACTATTTAAACGTAGGGGTGGAAAACTAGGATGTTAATTGAAATGTAACTCGAAAACGAATTGACGTAGAGAAAAATGTTAGATAAGAATCTTGTATGGTTTATCACGAGGAAACGAAATTTTGGCAAGATCATAGATGGCTCCACCATAGCTGAAAATATCATATTTTTGTATACATTTATACATCATACTTTTTGACAAAAACAAGTACAACGAAGGATTTTATTAAGATTCAATAGAAGGCAATTATAATTACCAGAATAAAGATGTGATTTTGTCTTCTTCCTGGAATTGGTGAAATATGATTAAGAAAAAGATTAAATAGTTTAAGGAATTTTTTTATACATGCAACAATTGCAATTTTTCTCATAACGAACCTTACATCCTGCACAAATTTTCCCTTATTCCTTTTGTTTAAAGTCACCCGTTATATCGAAGCTATTACCACAGGGAATGTAGATTTTCTTCCTGTAAATAGGTTAGCGCTGGTAACTTACAAATAAGGTGCAAATAACTGGCGAAACAATTGCCAATGAGAGATGTTAATCGCTAAGCCCTGTTGAATTCTTGGATTATCTTAACGTTGGCTTCGTGACTGTGTAACGTTGCAACACCTAATGACTCCTGCAGCAAAATGGCCGCCAGATAGTGGCAGAAACCCTTCCAAGATACTGTTACTGCTGAAAGCTGAATGGAATACGCAAGCTGAGGTCCCGCTAAAGACGCTAATAGCGCTCTATTAAATTCACTGAGTTGGCTCATGAAATCACGGGGCTAATATATCACTGTAGCACTCAAGGGTACAATTAACTCGAAGTATCCTATGAAAAGTGAAATGCAAGAGGCGGTTTAATAAACATATCGCGAAATAAAACTTATCGACCTTTAATCCTTATTCGACAAAACCAAACAGGTGATAAATGTGACGAAACTTAACTAAGAAATCTACCAAAAAGTTTACCGATTACGGTGTCTCAATGGGACACCTAAAATCCTACTATCAAACAGCTACATCCTCGAGTAAACAAATGAAAAATTATTCGTAATGTGACGTAGAACCTCAATTAATAAATACACCAAGGAATTATCAAAGAATCACGTGGAAAAGTGTGCAGCTAACTTCTGTATACGAAATATTGTAGTTTCATCTTCAAGCAACCGTATGAAGAATTCCTTTAAAATTCTTTCTCATACGCCTCCAACTAATCACCAAACAAACCTACAAAATGTCGTCTGTAGAATAAATCTGGCGACTTCTCAGTACCAAAGATCCTCACACCCTTGCAAAAAGATTATCAGAAATACTCCGCGAAGTAACTGAAAACTACTGAAAGCAGGGGAGAAGTTCAAACTACCAGCGACCAATCGATCATATCCGCTGGTACCGGATGAAAGGGTTAAAAGGGGTTCCGACAAGCCCTCTCGGGACAGTAGGTAGCAATAATTACTAGGTTCTCGTGGAAATTATCAAGGGCAAGTGAAAAGTCGCGATGAATGGAATCCAGGCCATTTTGTCATCGATAATCCATAAGGCGTAACGACGGCGCGATATCAAGGCGTCATTGAATAATCCGTGAATAGGGAGAGAGGGGCCAAGAAGACCTATTATGCGATTGCTCATTATTGTTTCACGATCCTGGCAAGCTATCCAGCCGACACCGGGCTCCGTGCGGTAATAAAATCAAAGTACCCCCTGGTTGACTCTTTCACGACGAATGGAGTGGGTAATTACACGTTGTCTGGACGTGTTAATTGTAACTGTTGACTTCTGTCCTCCTTCAACGCTTGTTCCCCGCGATACTTTTTGGGATTCCGGCTGCGAATGGGCTTGATGGTAATTATCCGAAGGGCTGGACGTGTCGGGAAAGACAAGCTTCTGTATGGTGATTTAACTGGAGTAATTATCTTCGATGGTTACTTCAGAGAAAATCTACCTCCATGGTTTTCCAATTAAAGATAGAAATTAGAGAAATCAGCCGGAGAAGCTTCTGTACAGTGGTATTCAAGCTGGAATAATTATCTTTTATGGTTCCTCGGGGAAAATGTAATTGCACCGGTTTCCCAGTTGAAGTAAAAAATTCGAAAAATTGTCCAGAATTAAAGTAGACGAATTTTCAGCTCGGTAGCACGGCCTACACATTGCCACAAAGAAACACTGCGGGATATCCTGGGTGAACCGAGGCCAGGTTAAATACGATATTCTCCGGAATCGCATTCACGCGGGCGAATTTCGCGTTTTCTCGGAGTTGCAGCCCGAAAACAACTTAGATGGGAGCCCAGAGGGCACTTTATATTCTCAGCCTTTCACGGGAACAATGCACGCTTCCTGGGAAAAGTATCCGTGCCAAATTCTTAGGCAACTGACTGCTGAATTAATTTCTTCAACCACCTCAATCCTCGAAACTGTGTTTCCTCCATGGAAATTCTTATAATCCAGTCACTTTCCAGCTATTATTGTAATAAGAAGGAAACCAACAAAAAAAAAAAACGTAGACGAAATAGAGTGTCTAGATAGCAGGTTGGTCCAGTTGATCGAGTAGACAGGTAGACACAGACGTAAAGGTGGATTTTTATCGAATTGGTAAATACGGGAGAGTATTCGCGACAGTGTGTAGCGGTAGAACTAAGCGGAACCGTGTTTCAGACGAATAAATATTCGGATAGCGGCCTTTATAAGCGGATAAACATCTCGATAACTCTCATGGCGGATGCACAAGAGGAGGGCGTAGTACGTACGTCTCGACACAATGGGAAACGCGAATCCTCTTTGGCCTCCTTCGATATCTTTCGATGCGGCTCGAGATCTCTCGATACCTCCCTTTTGTGCTTGTTTGGCAGACCGGGCGTGCGGAATGATCCGCTACTCTTCCGTTGGCCTGATGAAACGTCATGATTGCTTTGCTGCGTGTTCTCCTTCGGCTCGTTCATTTTTCATCCCGATACCAATGGCTGATTCACATCCTCCTTCAGCAACGAAAGAATTTTTTTTCAGCCTTTCGACTCAGCTGAAAGAAGAATACGCTCCTCTAGCTTCATCGTTAGTTCAGTTTCTTTTTTTTTTTTTTCGTCCACTTTAATTGAAGATTACCGAGAAAAATTGATACCGCGAGATTCTTCGCGAAAAACTGAATCGAAAGTGCGAAACGGATTTTCTCCGTACGATGAACGGTTTTGGAGAGAATCAACGCTGAATCGTCTGTGGTGTGTCCTGCCGTGTGCACACCCAAGAACGTTCCAAGCGAATTTTCTCGAAAACGAGGATTCGTGGGAAAAAATTGTGTTTCATGTTTTCTGTCTACTTTTTCCTGTAGAACAATTTTTACTAGCATTTTTTACGTTTATTTTTACTTTTGTACAGAATGTCTCGCGAATCTCAACTTCGATTTACTCGAAACTGAAGCTTCGCGTGAAAAAGCGTCGACTTATTTTTTCCTGTAGATCCACCCTTTTTCAAGTTGCACCGCTCTGTATAAATGGGAAATAATTCAAATTCGAATTTCCCAACCACCCCGTGTATTGAGGTTGAAAAATAACCAGGCAGAGTAGGTTTTGCAATTAAACTCGCGACGAGAAGTTCGCCAATCTTCCAGCGGCAGGGGCGAGCTTTAAGCCTCCACCTGCAACCCTTTCGGCCTCCGCCTCGTTCCTCCCCCCGCCCTTGGTTCTCAAACAATCATCCCCCTCGGACAGAGGCAGCCGCGGGGTGAATCCGTGGCACGAGGAAGCTCGATTTGCCGCAGCTGCTTCGATGGATCGTTAAAATCGACCGTAAGCTGTAATTCGGATCGACGAGGCGCGAATTTCTGCGTTCCATAATGCCTTTTCCCTTTTTATTTCCACATTCCTCCCTCCCCTCGTCCCCTCTGCCTAATTTCACGTTCGAAATGTTCCTCGACGGGCTTTTTATTAAACTCTCCGCGATCACTGACGGTGAAATGAAAAGCTCGAATTTGTCTCGCGGTCCGAAAAATTATTATCAGGCATTGTGTGTCTCTTCGATTCTTCGAGATATTCCTCTCTACCGCGCTTCGGAATATTGCGTGTAATTTCGAATCGAGTGAAATTTCCAGTTATAATGTGTTGCGGAGTTGATGTTGCGCCGAAGTTAGAACTAAACTTAGAAGTAGTTTTGTAAATCTACCGTTGTTGGGTAAATTTCAGTGAGACTGATTCATATTGCAAGTATTGACAAGATAAAGGCATACATAAAAATAAAACACAGTTCGTCGAATTATCGCAGTTTAGCAGTTCGCCGTTTTATTAAATTCTTATCCAAACAGTTTCAGTGTTATCGATTCCTTACAATGCACTTCAGGAGGGAAGGAAGCCGAGAGAAAAGTCTGTTTCCTTCGAATAGAAGAACGTTCCTTTATAGAGTCGTCGATGTATTGTTAGAATTGTGAGAATCGTTTTTAGAGTTACCCGACAGCCCATAGTCTTTGCGTTGCGAGTTACTATTCAATTATTACGATCTGCGCCAATCGTCATTTACCACAAACCTTGATTTATGCCGCGTTGGCAGAAGCAAGCGTTATTTGCCTCGCTACACGTTCTAACGATGTTACAATGAAATTCCGTTATTTCGAGGCAAATACTTAATTCAAACGTTGAATGAAAATTGACCAGCGACGGTGAAGAGAGGAGGCCGACTTGGAGAAAGAACCAAGACTCGATCGAACGCCAATAAACACGCCTCCAATTGGCCGTGACAAAGAGGAACACGATCCTCTGAGGCAGGGTTCCTGAGGGTTGGGGAAATTCAAATGGAAGATTCCGTTGAAAACTGTCGCGCAGCGCAAATGGAAGCAATAAAGTGGCTCAAAGGGCGCTGCTGGGAATTCGATGTCAGGAATCGGGCTAAATGAAATAATTTCTTCGAGAACGATTTGTTTGCCGGCACAATAAAACACGCGCGACCGATGAAGATAAAGGAGAATGGCGTCGATTGGCGTCCAGACGCGACTCTCTGTCGCTCTTTCTCTCTTTCTCTCTCTTTCTGTAGTCGATGAATGGGACGGTCTGGAGAGCCGTCCATCGAAATCAGAAGACGAGTGGGTAATCCCGTGCATGGGCTTCCACGGGAACAGAGAAGTCCTGGAGGACATCGAGGGACGACATCAAAGAGGATACCACTTAGCATTGTGCATGGCTGTTTGCATTGTACATTTGCGTTCGACGAGAGAAAGAAAGAGTGGGTGGACCGTGAATGGTGAACACACGCGACGAGTATCGATAACGAGGCGTCGATTATGCGATCGTTTCGACTTCTTTGCGGTCGTTAAACACGTTCACTGCCACGTTGGTCACCTGTGACCGGAGGTTGTTCCCTCGATGGGGTCACGGTGGTCGTCGGTGACCGGAGTGCCTCATATGTTTGGAATAATTCAAATGTAAAGTGAATTTCGTCCGTCAGCTAAAAATTTCGAACGTCGCAGCTAACTAGACATTATTTTGAATTAAAAAAAAAAAAAAGTAAAGCATAATATAATTTTATGCTTAGATTAATGACAATTTTCTTTTGGCCCCCTGAGAGCAACATGTAAATCTGGCGTGTTAAGCTGCCCGCACATTAGCAAAAATTAACGAATTGAAATGGTAAGCGATGTAACCGTCAGAAGTGAAAATTTTTAGCATTCACCAGTGTTGTAGACTTACAATTAGAGAGAAAAGAAATGGCCACTTTCATCTTTTCAATCGCAGCTAAACTGGCACTTAAATACCACTTTATTTCTATTTTATTACAGTCCTAAAAGTTGAAGTAAATTATTCTAGCATTGTATCAAGCATTCTTATGATTTACATGTACAGTGCTTCCTCGAACAACGCGGTCTCGATTACACGCGGATTTCGAATCAATTTACATATTTAGCATATTCGCTCGTGTGAGCTAATTCCTCGGGAATTGCCGCTGTATACAAAAAGCATTCAAGAATTCAAATCGTTCTGCAACAATCTTCGAACCGGTCAACCGTTCAGATTCACGTACATCTCTTACATACAAGTCAAACAATTCGCAGAAATTCTATTAGCACTTCGTTGCGTGTTACAAGAAACGTGAACGGAACCTGTGCAAATCCAAAATCGTGTACTAAGTACATATTACAACACACAGGTTCCACGGATTAAATCTCCATGTGTACTTCGATCTGGCTGGGATCGGCGAAGCTTCCCGTTTCGCGTTCAGAAGCTTTCGAATATCTGATCGCGTTCGTGTGCTTCACTCGTGTCTGTTACACAGCCACGGTAGCACTGTGCCTTTCTCTCTGTGTGTGTGAGTGTGGCCCTCTGTCCCCAGCTGCCGAGAGATAACATCCAATTTGTGCGCAAACCAACGGATTTCGCGTCGGCCAGATTCTCGACTTCCTCTTCTGCGGTCCATTCTCGGATTCTTTGGAACTCTTCCTGCCTCTCCCCGCCATCTCTCTGTCCCGTCCCATCCCTCTCACGTCCTCTTTATGTTTAACTTCGTTTCCTATATTCTTTCACTTTGCCAGTTCTCTTCGCTCTTTCTTTTTTTTTTTCTTTTTCTCCCCCTCCTCCCTTTTCTCTGTGAAATTGTGCTTTCGAACGGGCCACGCCTGTTCCTTTCTCTCTTTGTTCCAGTGTCTCGTCGTTTTCTTCCCTTTGTATCCCGATATTTTTGATCGTTCCGATGATGTTTTAAGGTTGCTCCAACTGTTCATCGAGTTTGCGGTGTTTTAATGGGAGATTTGTTAGGTTAGGTTAGCTGGAGGATTTGTAGGTTATGTTCGTTGGAGTTTGCTTTCGGTTAATGTCACTCGGCGAATGGAAGTAGTTTGTTTTCGTTGTTTTGCCGCGTGTTTGCTTCCCGATGTTGATTATACGTCCGATTTTGTGGCAGTCGTGTTACTTTGGAATGGTAGAGTATTTTAAGGTTAGGTCGGATTATTTGAGGTTAACCTTGATATTGGGATATTGAAACGAAGATTGGTTTTAGTTCGTTTCGTTTTTTTCGTAATTGGTTACGTACTTTGCATTGCTGCGTAATGTAATTGACATAGAGGAAGGTATAATTAGAATGGAATTCTCGTTATAATATATATGGGTATATTAGTCTCTTGTACTAAAGAGCCAGTATTGCATTCAGCTCTTACATTATACAATGGGTATAATAGAAGCCACAATAACACACATTAAGCAGGATATTTATCTTCTACAGCCTCCTGTAGTATACTATGAACACTGTATCAGCATTTTACGCTACATAATAAACATTACGTCTGCTTCTTCTACTCTATTGTATGTACATATTATATTGATCTTTTGTATTATACAACAGGCATCGTATCATTCTTTTATAAATTAGAATCAGCAATTATTCCAACTCTTGTACTAAACAATCGAGCAATCTGACAAACGAACAATCTTTTGTATTAAACATTAATCTTTCACAATTCTATCATTCCGTTATAAATTAGAGTCAGCAATTATTTAGACTCTTGTACTAAACAATCTAACAATCTAACTCTCGTCCCGAACACATCAACCCTTCATACTCCACCCTGAAAATCACACAATGGACGCTGGAACCATCGCTGTATCAGTCTCTTAAGCTCATCCAACTCGAAACACCGTACACCTTTTCTTCCTCGCACATTGTACCCTCTTCACTCACTCCAACAACTCCGCGGCGCACTATCAGCTCCTCCAAAAAGGACAATCAGATTTCCTCCTAATAAACAAGTGCTCGCGGAGCAGCATCTCCAGTCGGTCCACTCTCTAGGACACCGTGAGTGTGCGCGCCTGTATCCGCGGCCTGTACCAGACAGAGAGCGTGTGTCGCGTTTTTTGCAAGTCAAAACCGCGTCTAATTATTCAACGCCCAGCCCGCCGGAATCTCTGCTCTCTCTCTCTCTCTCCCAGCTACTTTGCATCGCGTCGTTTGATGTGAAATAATACGCGCGCGCGGGTAATGGAACCGGGACGGAAATCGCGCGTTGTTGTTCACCCTGCAGCCTCGAACGTTGGCGAGGGTGGGCTTATCAGGAGCTGGGAACACCGAGGATGCGACCGTCGAGAGAGAAAAGAACGAGAGACCGGGGAAGGGACAACGAGCAGCAGGTCGTTGAAAGGGCGAGAATGAAGACAAAGGACTGGGAACGGGGTTGGAGAGAAGGGGGAATTAAGATTTTTAGCAACGGACGGGTAGGGGATTGTGGCGATAGAAAATGGAGGAGAACCTGTTCCTTTGTGAGGAGGAAAAGTGGCGAGATTGTACGGGACAGGTGGAAGAAAGAAGTTTATTCAGAAACCGTATGAAATTAGCAGGGATGGGATCAAGTTCAATATGTACTCGCGGATCCAAGTCGGTACCGATACAAGAGTTTCACTTCACGGAGATTCGATTTACTACTCGTCAGAGGTGATGCTTCATTTTCTGTATTTGCAAAGTGCTCGGATTATACAAGCTCGTTTCGAACTTCAGACAGAGGACTTGCAGGGTTCGACAATGTTCTTACGTGTACCTCGACGTTTGAAAAAATCGAATCTCGTGAAAGTAGTAGGTGATCCCATAAGTTCGTACCGAAAGCAAGAAATATTTTAATGAAAATTCGAGGAAATTCTACAACGACGACATATTGGTCTTCCCAAAAAAATAAAAAGAAGATATGGAACGAGAAGGCATTTACGTTTCTTGGATCAAATTTAAAGGTTTGTTGAAAGGGTGTTTTGGTATGAAAGGGTGAATGTGGGGAGAGATGGGGAAATGGAGAGAGTTGGTGTGAATGGCCTGGAAAGGAAGAACGAACGAAAGACGATCGTACGTGGCGCATTTGTTAATGTTTGGACAATAACATGGGTTGTCAAGCGGATCGCGGCGTGTGTGAGTGTGTGTGTGTGGATGCATGTGGTGGAGAAAAAAGAAGAAGAGTGTGGTGTGTGTGTTTGACCAGAAAACGAGAAGCATAAGAAGTAATTGACAAAATCGTACAATATTGACTTAAATTATAAAATTGCACAGGAACTCACGCGATGACCTAACAGTACTCGAACCTCGAATTTTGGATTCGCTCGATTTCAATGTTGCAAACAGAAAGCTATCAGTATCGCAGAACTTACAGACCTTCGATTTCTTTCAAACTTTGCATCTTCGTAAATTCGTAAGAGGGCCATTTTTTGGTGACAATTTTTCTTGTCAGTTTTTAAAGAGAGGCAGAGAGTTAAGGGAATATAATACACATGAACTTCGGAAATAAACGCTCTTTTTCAATTCATATTCATCGAGTCCAAGTATAAACACTTCTGTTTCTTAAATTCGCCGCTAAAGAGAAGCGATTAGAAGATAAATCCAGAGAGCAGTAAAAATATTCGTGTCTTCTGAATAAATGACAAAATCTGTCGAGAATTTTCATGACAAAGGGACGAGGGTTGGAGATACAATGGCGGTGTTACTCGATAATTTTTTAATTTCGCAAATGTAAATCAGGGACGAAGCCGAAGCAAGGAACGGCGTTGAATATCGAGAAAAATATTACACTGAACGTGTATACTTATTTATTTACCGTTAACAGCTGGAAGCCTTCTGCTTCGTGAAAGCATGAAGAATGAGGTTGCTTGAATATTTATAGGGAGCTCTTGGTTCGTTCATTTTTTTTTTCTTTTTTTTCTCCAGAAAGCAGTCACAAATTAATATTTAAATTTATACCGAAAGCGCTGACGAGGAAAGCCCTGCTCGTCGATCACGAGGGATTACTTTATCTATAAATCTGGGAAAAAATTATAAACCGCGTTGAACGTAACTAAAGGGAATCTATCAAACTCGAATTCCTCATCAACGCAGCCAGACCCTCTTATTTATCCGGCAAATTTATCTTGTATCCTGCAATAATAATACAACCGTGATTTAAAATTCCGGCACACGGTGAAAAATCGAGGGGAATTCATCGGGGAGGAAAAAAAAAACAGGAGACGAAATGATTATTCGAAGAGCGAAATATCTCCGAAGGGATGAATGGCGTCTTTGTGCCACTCGGAGAAGGATCGATTAACGTCTACGTCTTTCTGGAAATTCCGCGAATTTTCCAAAGCGCCCTGCGATCTGGAATTAAGATCGTTTAAGCTGGACTTAGTGAAATTACGAGGTGTGCTACTTAACAGATAGCGTCCGATTTCTAACACACACATTCTTTTTGTTCGATCGAGAAACACGGCTGAACTTTTAGTTCATTTGTTTCGCGATTTTAATTAGCGTTCCCTTGAGTCTCGAAAACGCCTCTTTCTCCTGTTTCGCCGGCGTTTGCTTCCAAGAATTCAGTCTCAGAGGAATATAGTTCGAATATTTCATTCGCCGCTTGAACCTTCACTCGAATTTTACAATGCAACTCGAAAACGAACAGTTTCCTCGAAGTTTGATCGATACCGTCTGAAAGAGCATAAAATAATCTTCTCGCACGGTGGTTTTTCTTAGAATTTGACGATTTTTGGGCGAATTGCGATTTTTCTGCGAAACAACAAATTACGCGAAAGTAACATTTGAAGAAATGAAAGGTGCAGAAAAATATGTATTGCTGGAATGTTTGAATTTTTTACGATTTTTAGCGTAAGCTTCCTTTTGATATCTTTCGCGAAACGCATGCCTTTTAAGGAGTTTTCTTTTGCGAGAAAGTGTTTTATCAGTCGGAATGATCTAACTTGTGCATCGTGAAAGGATTGAATAATGAATGACTTTATTTTTATCCTGCTGTTCCCTTCTCATTGTGAAAAATGATCTTGTAATGGGTTTCGTTGGATCCATAGGTTCGAGAAGAAATATTTGTCTTGATAAACGTTTGCACAAAGGGAAAGCTCTTTTCGAAGTTTCTCACGGCGGTATTTTCCAGTCGAAGACGAAAGATGGGTAATTGGATTCTCGAGATTGAAATTCTTTGAAGCACCGTTAAGAAATTGAAACGTTATATTTAATTACAGCGGAGAGTGTTTAATTATGTTTCTGTTCCAGGTTGCCTTCGTTGACTCTCCAAGTGGAAAAAAAGAAAGTATTTGTACTAGTTAAATGCGTTTTCACTTTGAAATTGGCCGATGGAGTTGAAAGTGTGAAATTTTCAACGATTTTGTCGTAATGTTTCAGGTTGAGGTACAAAAATTCGAAGAAAATCGACAAAATGTTCCTTTTTAATTGGTTATTTGAAAAATGATCAAATTTGAAATTTTTAAGCAAAAGTATTCGCAACAAAATTTAGTTTTTAAACTTTTCTGTTCTTTATTTATGGATATTTAATACTTTTAAGCACTGATCATCTCAAAAAGTAGAAATTAATATTTAGAACTGGACAGTTTCCTGAAGCATGTTATCCATTAGTATATCTGGAATTTTTATTCAAGGACCAATCCAGAAATTCTTATTTCAAATCGATCTTTCCAAATATTTCTTTCTGATTAGTTATTTAAAACTTATTAATATTCACAATCAAATTCAAAAATTTCAATTCTACGTTTAAATTAAAAATATTCATAACAAAATTTGCTGTTCCTTGTGTATAAATATTCAATATTGTTCCAAAAACTAATTACATTAACTAGCAAAAATTAGCATCTACTGTTCGACAATATTTGATAACATCTTAAATTTTTTTCGTTTATTGTTGCAATTCTCAAACTGAAGTACTATTCTTGGTCCCAACGAACAGTTCTACGAATTTCACATTTAACTTTGACATTGTCTAAAAACGACTAACTTCGGATTTGTACCGTTCTTCAATTCGCCGATTCAAATACTCTCGCGTCTCCGTTGGAATTACTCAAAAATCCACGGAGCAATTTCATTCTCCGCGCGAGGAACGCAATTCACCCCGGCGGAGCTGGAGGAAAAATCGCGACGGGGGGGGAGGGAAAAAATGTTCACAGAGGAAAACCAGCCGGGTCGTGCTTTCGTCGGCAAATATGTATTATGCGAGTGTGTCGTAACCCGCGCGACACGCTGGCGGCGCGCCGTTAGACCCCGTTTGACCTCCATTAATAACGAACAGTTTATTCGCTGTGGATTGTAAACATAATTAAGGGTCTCGTTAACATGAGCAAACGATAGCGGAGGACCCACTCTCTTCCTGTTTCTCGCGAAGAGACTGTCAGCCCGCCATGGAAAATAGAGAAAGAGGCCGACTTTTTGATCAAATGCCGCCCCCACTTTGCTTGTTTGCTCTTTCCTTCCCTCGTTCCACTACGCGTGAACACGCCGATGTTAATTATGAATATTTCATTTCGAGTCACTCTCCTTTCGTGCAAACGACGGAAGGGGACAAATGGAGAAATTTTCATACGCGAAACGTTTCGAATCAACGCTTAATAATTGATCGTCACGATTGTTTTTACGCGGTCCGCTTTGTTTGCTTCTTTTTCTCTCGGAAGGAACGAGGGAGGGTGAATTGTAATATTTCGTGAAACGCGATTCGTGGAATTTTTCTGGTGATATTTGACTTTGCGCGTTGATTAGAACGTTATGTAGCGTGGGAGTTTACGTTCGGTTCCTTTTTACTTCCGGCTGGAAATTGTGATTTCTGTTGAGTTGGTGGAAAAAATTGCGGGGAATGTTATAGTGGATGGAAACGAAGAGTTATGCAGCGGCGAAATTTTTATTTTGACCACGGGGCAGGCAAATGTTGTAATGGGCGTAATGGAAATTTATAACTTTGCAAAAAGCGAACTAATATTACCGTGGAACACCAGCGCCGAGAATTTATGCTGTTAACGATTTTCATTGTGGCTGCTTTTAATAAGCGAACGCTGGTAATTGATGTACATGTTTCTTGAAAGACAGACGTGTTTGTTCTTTTCACGTTTCATTTCGAAAAATTGGAAATATTAATCTACATCTTCGCTCCTGCGTTATGGTTGTTTCGTTAATTTTCATTTCGTTTCGTTTCATTTTAATGTGACATAAATCTTGTACTATGTGCATTTATTTTCCCTCCAAATTGAAACCATCGGAAAGATGTAAATGCAGTGTGTAACAAAAATCCCTAGACTCTGAGTTTAATCATTTATTATGGTAGAATGCGGGGTAATAAGAAGGAAAGTATGATACCTTAGTAAATTGGCAAATGTCCGAAATGCTTAAAATTGAGAACAAATTTTTTTAATGGAAAATTTTGTTACCCTATCTCAAAAAGGTTCATTTGTATACCGACACTATTTCTTTCAATTTTATTAAATCTCAGGGATCTTTTAATCCTTTAATTTGCTTGTACAAGTAAAGTTGCAGAATTCAAGAAGTCAATTGAATGCAAAATATTTCTGGGGTTTGCACTTGAAATCCCTTAACGCAAAGAAATAAAAAAAATACGCGGAAACGATCTCGCTTATAACGATATTCAAGATGGCGCCGTCGCAGGCCCCAGGGCTACCAACCTAGTTACTTTTACCCTAGTTCTATTTCAATCTCCAACGAATTTGAAACATTTTACGTATTTCACGTGGTTCTGCAAGGTTGCCAACCACGTTATCGTGCTTTCTTTTTTACTGTGCCCTATTTCACCAGAATAAACGATTAAACTCATACTTTTGTTACATGCTGTACTTTAATATCACGATTCTTACAATTTGTTAACTTTTTAGGTTTGCTCTTAATCTAACTTAATTTCCAAGTAACACTGTATTAACACTAGGTTTACGGCATGCTGGACGGTCATTTTGACGCATTTCGAATTTCACCAGGAAAATCGTTAATTAAAGTGTTCAGTTAACATTTTACCGACCGGTAATCTATTAATCGGCTTTTTGCCGCTAACGCTTACCGACTGGTAGCCTATTAATCGTTTTTCTGCCGCCAACGCTTTTACCGACCGGTAACCTATTAATCGCTTTTTTGCCGCCGACACTTTTCGACCGGTAACCTATTAATCGGTCCGAGTTTGATTGAACATTTCTATAGGTATAAGAAAAAGCGCATATATTCCAGCGCGATAGCTTAGAGTCTGAACAGAGCCGGTGTCGAGCGATGTATCTGTGGCCGAGTGAGCGGTCGGAAGTGCGTAGGATGTTTAACCGCTACCGGTCGGTAAAGTGTTAATACGTGAACAATCGTTAATTAAAAATGATCTAGTGTGAAAACCTTGATATTGTGATTTGATTTCTGCACAAAGACAAAAAACATATTTTTCGTATTGTGACTCTAATAATTTGATAAGTTAATATCTTGTTTTCGTTTTCGTTTTCGATTTCGTTCACGCGCCAATCTGACGCGTGTCCGTAGAGACAGGTATATGTATAAGAAATGTCCGCAAACCTAGTGTTAAAAAATTTCCCTCTCTCTCTTGATAATTATAAGACAGGAAATATTTGATAAAAAATTTTATTTACCAAAAGAAATAGATATTCGTGGTAATTCGTAAAATGTGACGATTTCCAAAGCTTTTAGACACATGGTTACGTACATATGTAGAGAGTGTCTCTGGACACGTTTGACGACTCGACGGCCCGTCGAAGTCCTCGAAAGGGCGAAAATTTATATTCGCGGCAGTTTTGGTGGGCTCGGTGAAAATACGAGGCGACTGGTAAGAATATCCAGCCTCTGAATTATGAGGTGAATCCGGCGGAACTTCACGAAAACTTTCCAGCGAGTCCGGGCCACACTTTCCTGCTGTTTTCAAATTGGCCGTGCTACTTCCGTCTTATAAATAGCCCGCTTCCTTCGCGAACTTTTCTGCCTCTCCTTGGATCGCTTTCGACGCTATTTTCGCGACGTCGTTCCTGCCCCATCGTTTATTCGCCGTGGCGACAATTCCGGAACTTTTGACGTCATTGGCCCTCCATTTCTTCAAGTGTCAATTATTCTATCGCGTTTCTTTTTTCCATTATTTGCTCTTTCGCTGAAAATTCAGCGTAAAGTTTCTTGATAATTTTTTATCCGCTCCTTTTTTTTATTGTTGCTATTACGAATTAACTAACGGATAAGTCTTGGTCATCAGTTAGGTCGATTATAGATTGTGTTATTGTTACTTTTTTGAACCACTTTATTATCATTGTAATTATGGTTGCGTTAAGTCTTGGAAGTCAGTGAAATTTATTATGGGTTTTTTCATCACTGTATTACTACCCCTGGACGTTTATGGTATTTTCTAGGAAATTATTAGGAGCTTGATTGTTATTATTACGGTTCAATTAAGCCTCGGAGGTCAGTGAAATTTATTGTGGGTTTTGCACTTATAGTTTTACTACCTCCGGACTTTTATGATCTCTCCTCAACCACTATCGTGAAGTTCATTATTATTATCTGTAAGGATTGTGCTGGGTTAAATAATACTTGTCAGGATTTATTTAAACAGATGCTGAAACTATATTTGTCCGTCCGTCGTTGACACGCCTCGTTCCTTTCTGGTCCGTCTTTACCAACCACACGTTTCCTAATAATCTTTCTAATATATTCTGCTTAGTCTTATTCAACGCTTTCTTATATATGTGCCTTGACGCCCCTATCTTGCCTCCGAGAAACCCTGGCATAAGTTGAGGGTTTCTACTCAGGAAAGTCAGCGTCGCGCGAGCACGTGGCTGGGTCCTTACCTGACCCAGCCCTAAGCGCGTGGGGGTGTCAAGGTGTTGGGACTGGGTTTCTCCACAGACCTCTCGGTCTGCGGGTCAAAAACCAGCGCGAGTCCCAACACTCGCTCGACCATACTCTTACATATCTTTAGTATCTCGGGACCTACATACCCAAAAAGTAGGAAACCGGCACGGGAGAATAGTGAGGTAGTGGTTGGCGTAGCGCGCAAAGCCCCGGCTTCCTAAGCCAAAGGTCTCGGGTTCGATTCCCGGTTGGATCCCTCAATATTTTTCCCTAGGTTCCTACAAATGGGGGCTCGTCCGGGATGGAGGCATCTACGGATGCACGAAGCCAGACGCTGTGAAATGAAAAACATCTGGAGGGTTTGCACGTCTTCCAAAAATGCGTTGTTTCGGCTGTGTGCCACTGTGTGGGGGAGTGTGCCCGAAAGTGGTCGAGTTTGAGGAGTTGTGTTGCACTGAGGACATTCGAGGGCGAATGTCAGTTCAGGATGGCCGAGTGTAGAATCTCGGGACCTACATACTCAAAAATAGGAAACCGGCACGGGAGAATAGCGAGGGAGTGATTGGCGTAGCGCGCAAAGCCTCGGCTTGCTAAGCCGAAGGTCCCGGTTGGGTCCCTCAATATTTTTCCCAAGGATCTCGGGACCTACATACTCAAAAATAGGAAACCGGCATGGGAGAATAGCGAGGGAGTGATTGGTGTAGCGCGCAAAGCCTCGGATTGCTAAGCCGAAGGTCCCGGTTGGGTCCCTCAATATTTTTCCCTAGATTCCTACATATCATAGTCTGGTTAAGTCTCTCGGAAGTCAAATCAGATTGATTGTGGGTTTTGGTATTATTGGTTTACTACATCTAGACTTTTATGATGTTTTCTAGACAATTATTGTGGACAGGTTAGGTATTGGGGTCATCCATAACGGGTCATCGTGCAAATAGTGCACACGTAAAGTTTTCTAAAATCTTAGAGGATTTCGTTGAAACAGCAGAGGACTTAAGGGTGTATTGGATAAAAGGAATGTTGTTGAGGCCTTGTTCTGTGTTTTAAATTAAATCTTGGGGTGGTGGGGGGGGGAGCCAATGCGACGCGCTTAGTGGATGCCGGATATAACCGGCGCTTGTCGCGAAAGGGTTAATATATGATTGACTTACATGGTATTTCCTATACAACCATTATAATCTTCACTATTATCAGGATTATTATGGTTGGGTTAAATTGTAGGAATTAATAAGAATTATTATGAGTTCTATTATGGAAAATGATAATTGAAACATTGGTTAGTATATAGTTTATAAAATATTCGCCACCATCCAGAATATGCCTCCTTTCTGAATAATTCTCACAACGTCTTTTCTGCACCGGTTCAAATGGTCTCGTAATACTGAATACAAAATACTACCTTCTTTTAGTATTTTAAAACGTGCCCCATTTAACGTACCTAACCTATATTTCCTCGTTTAATGAAAGTTATACGAATACATTTAACGCAATTTGCTCGATGGGAATCATTCTGAAATCAAATTACTGGAAATTGAAAAGAAAATCTAACCAACTTAGAAGCTTCTCGTATGCAAACTGCGTTTAAACACCGATGTAACGAGGGAAACAATAAAAATGTGAAAGTTTTCCTGAGAAATTTACAAAGAGGAAAATAATTGGTTAACGATGCATCGTGATGGTTTTCTTTTTTTTTTTCTTGCTGGAAGATTCATTCTTTTTTAGTTGTAGAATGTTTAACAATGTATGAAGGAGGTTTAGGAAGAACAGAAAAATAGTTCTCATATTTGAGTCCTTTCTGCCAGAGGCGCAACTTATCGTTGTAAATTTCGCGCTGGCCTGACGTCGACATACAAATTGATGATTCTTTTATGTATCTAGAAGTTACGCGATAAAAAACATTTTTTCTACTGGTCTCTTTTATTTTGTATGCTTGCGTCAGACAGCTATTGCGCCGCGAGAATAACGAAGAATATACCGCGAGATTTTTTTTGCAAATTTATAGGTTATGGCAGGTGATGTGAAGTGGACAAATAGTTGTTTTGATTAAAAGAAAAAATAAAACGAAAGCAGTTTGAGTTGACCTAAAAATAAAATAAAAATTCCCGTTTAAGTTGAATAAAATCGTACCTGATCTTGAAACTTCTGTTTTAGACAGACAACAATTTTCATTTACTAAATAAAATACACAATGTCCACTTTTCCTAAATTAAATCCACAAATGAAATCAAACTTAACCAGCGTGTCTAATCGCTCCTTTCCAATTGTTCAGCTTCGCGTTACGATTTTCGCGAGCACTCTGACTTAGTTTTAAATTAATAATTCTAAGCCTGGTTGAGACGATTAATGTTAGTCGTTATAGTATGGCTATGTACGATTTGTTTCGATAGTGTCCCTTTCCTTTCTTTTCGAGTCCTTTTGATTGATTTTCGATTTTTTAACTGATTGTTCCGTGCTCCGCGCAAACCTATCCTTAAATAGTGCGTGCGGAGGGCAGTGACGGGGGATGAGACACGCGGATTGGTCGTTATAATGAATTTTTAAGTTGGAAAGAGAAGACGGTCGGGTTTTTTGATTGGTTGAAGGTTGGTGACAATCACCCCCAAGCTGACCGTCTCCAAGTCCCTTGCTCACCCCTAGGTATCGAGGGCACCTTCGAATGACGTCAGGGAAATTCCGCGTGTCTCGACCGTAGCAGGTAATAACCTTATGAAGCGCCTTGACCCTACTAAACATGCGAAAACTAAATTCAAAGGCGAAAAATGTTAATCCGTGAACAAAGGACGAAGGTGCTCGTCGAAGACATTATGGAAGGTAACCGATGGTCGATGGCTTCATTAACTCATTATTGCTACGGGCCAGTTCAGAGGTTCATAGAAGATTGACGCTATTTACAACAGTTAAACTCTGAACTGGTTTATGGCGTGTCGTTTTAGGAGAGAAAATTAAATGCTATATTGAAAGGGAACACCGAATAATGGGGTTTCGATTGTATGTGAGATCGGCCTCAACAGAAGGTAAGTTAGAACGCCCTGTGTGCTTTGTATGACTCTGAAAACAGCCAAATTTATTTTTCCTAATTATTTTACACGTGGTTTTAAATTATTGTACTAAGTTTTCATGGAATTTTGAAATATTCAAAATTTCGCGTATTTTCCACCTTTCGAGTTAAGTTGGAGCACCTTACGTGCTCTGTATGACTCTGGAGACAGTCTAATTTATTTTTCCTAATTTCATTGGAAAAATGGTTTGAAATTGCAAAATCTTATCTTGTGGAAATCGAAGAGAAATTTGAACGTTTTAAGATGATCCACGTCCATTTAAGAGATCGTTTAAAATGGCTCGCAACCGTTTTTTCCCCACCGATCGTATCGTCTATCATTAATTGAGAAGGATAGCTGAGGGATTTGCAGGCGAACTTGTTGAGCGGTAATTTTTCGTCGAGCGACAACAAATGATTCCTTCGATATCTCGATCATTTTCACCGTACGCCCGGTGCGCCTATCGAGACGGCGAAATACCAGCTCTTGATCCATCATTAATCACGTCTGAGTAATGAGTTTTATCTGCAAATAATTAGTATCGACGTATCGGAACGATGCGTCACCCTTAATATAGCGTGTCAACTGCTCGCGTGTGTTACGATAGCCACCGTGCCACCGTCTACAAGATGTATTCGAAACGTATCCACACTCTGATGCACCCTTAACCGTCTAGCAGCGAGACCATAATTTCTTACTCTCCCAGTGAGAGCCGTAATATACACCGATCTGTCAGTGATTAAGTTATGACCTAAACTGGTAAAAGAAAGTAAACTAATCCTATTTTTCAAATTTAATTTAGTAAAACATAATATCTATAAAGGTATTAGGAAGACATTTTATGCTAGAGAGAACATAGTGAGTGGCCATGAATTACCAAGAAATGAAAAAAAAAATAATTTTTAATATCTGCGTATGTGATATCAATTTCAGTAGGTTACTAAGAAGGTTAAACACTATAGCTCAACAATTCCACAAAAGTTTCATATTCCAATGGAAAAGAAAGCACAATCGCCTAATTACATTTAAGATGAGCACATTGAAAGTCTTGGAAACTCCCTAGAGGGACACGAGTGCGACCATTCGAGAGAACGCCTGGTTAATAAATTAAACGTTTCGAGCACCGTACAGGAATCGCGGATTATTCACTCGTAAATCAGGTCAATCGATTAACGCGGCCAAAGCTTGGCGTGTAAACGCGGCCACCGGCGAAAAAAAAGAAAAAAAGCGGTGATCGTCGCAATGGAGCACACTCTCCATTTACCATCAGAGTCGAATCAAAAGTTACCCCGCCGGTAATTTCCTGCTAGCTACAAGAGGAAACGAAAGGTGTGGGAAGGTGCATTGGTGTGCTTCCGGCTGACAAGGTCGCGTGTGCCTGTCCTTCCTCTCTCTCTCTCTCTCTCTCTTCCTCTCTCGGTGTTCGACATCCAACGCCCACGAACTTCACACTGAGCATTCGTTTCCTTGCATTTCTCAGTTCCTCCAACGCGGATTATTTTGCCAGTCATTTTTTGAAGAGAACGTCAATTCTTTTATTTCACAACAAGTGTACACCGAACCATGGATTTTCTGCTCGAAGAGAAAATCGTAAAAATATTCATTTGTATTAATTTCATTATTTCACGCGTGATTTATGCGGAGCTTCTCTTTTCACGGGAAAAAATGTAGGTCAGCACGCGGGAAACAATTTTTAAAGACCCGCGGTGTCCTAAATAAGTACACGCCGTTGCAGAATTTCCA
This sequence comes from Habropoda laboriosa, assembly GCF_001263275.1. Lineage (NCBI taxonomy): Eukaryota > Metazoa > Arthropoda > Insecta > Hymenoptera > Apidae > Habropoda > Habropoda laboriosa. The sequence continues at coordinate 118,416 of NW_017100132.1, read as the reverse complement.
TTCGGTACAATGGGAATTTCCGTTTCGGTATATCGGAAGCGGAGATCGAACGAAGTTCATAATGTGGCGGAGCTTTCACCGGGGGCAAACAAGAATTTATGTTTCAGATCTGTAACGCTGCGCGATTCGCGAAATTTTCTAACCAGCTGAACACAAATTTTCATTTCCTCGAATTTTCATTTTGCTTAAAACCGAAACGAGAAAGCGTTAACGCGAATGAAATTAGAACGAAATGTAGATCACGATAAACGAAGGAACAAATTTCTGGTAAAAATGTTCTCTCTCGAACGTTTCGTAGAACGAAATTGGATTTAATTCGCGAGGATACTCGTGACGTCGTTTATTTTTAATCACGCACAAACGCTGTTTTCCGAAAACATTCCAAGGCTTATCCTATTTTTTTTTTTTAGGCCGTTTCTTTGTTTCATTTTTTTCGTGCGTTTTTCACAGAGATCCAACTTCCCCATCGATTGATAGAAATCACGGAAATGCTGATGCGTGATTTGTTCGGCCAGTTGTTGGTGCTTTAGTTTTTCGTTCTGTTATTGTTTTTACTTTGTTTTGTTTTGTTTTGAGATACCGTGTTCGAATGTTTTAGAGATGAAGATCGGATGTGCATGAGCGAAATTTTAAAAACGGATTTGCTTTTGATCCTCTATTTTTGCGTGCACCGTTCAGCCGGAATTGATTCGTACGTGGAAATTGTTTTCGAAGGAACGGGAAAGCACTCGATACATCGCGTTCCGTGCGCTTTTCAAGGAAAAAGTTCGTCGGAACATCGAACGACTCTTTTTTCTCATTTTTTTTTTTTTTTTTTGGTTCATCGAGCAGAAGATTGAAATTCGAATTAATCACTGGTATTATATTCGTACTCTTTTGAAGTATTAACAGTTTCTATCTGAAAACCTGAATTTCAAAAAGTAGCGAGAAAATTCCATCCGAAATATTTCAGGATTTTCTACAGTGTAGTTTTAACATTCAGATGAAACTTATCAGAGTTGCGTTCGTATAATTTCCAATATTCCAAATGTTAATACAAAAACCGGCTCTGTTAACGCAAAGCAGTAAAAGAAATTCTCTATATCTTCAGTGTATCCAGTAAAAGAAAAAGTAGCGTATTTATATATGTGTAATAAAAAAAGGTGCAAGAAATTGCCAATAAAAACTTTTGTTTATTCTTCTAATTGAAAAAATTAGATATCGACACCAGAATTAATAGGAAAAACGTACCCTTTCAAAAATCGTCGTTTGAAAAGCGTATTTTTCAGTCGATATATCTTCCAGCGAATATTCAGAATGAAGCCACTTCTGCTGGGCAACGAATGTCAACGAAAGATTTGCGATCAATCACCGATCGTCGTGGCAAAAGAATTTAACGAGGGCAGTCCATTAAAACACGGGGCGGAATAACCGACGACTTGGCTGTTGTACGCGATAAAACGGCCTTTCAATTATTGCTACGGCCCTGATGTTATGTTTCGAGGATTCGTGCTGAATGGGAATAGCTCTCCGCTTCCCATTTGTAATCCCGGCTTTCGTGTCATGTAAACGTTCGAACGGACATCGAGGCAGGCACGGCTTGTTACACGCGTATTCCGGACGAAAAGCTCGCCATTGCTGCTTCTGGATCGAGTACGTTTTCCAAGTATCTCTGTAAATTGTAAGAGCCGTCGACTGTGAAAGGTATATGGTCCTCTTCTCCGCGGAGATCGGAGAATTGAATTCTCCTTTCGAAAGAATTATTCTTACCGACGTTCCATCCATTCCTCGGCGATGTTTGAGATGGTTCAGAAGTTTGATACGGTTCGATCTTTGCTTCGAGATCTCTAGGACTGTGATCTTGCTAGAAGACGAGGAAGTATGGTTCTCTTGATCTGTTGTGATCCAATTTACTTCGGGTACTGTAATTCTGTGTGTGTATTGATCTGGATGAGTTTTTGGTTTGTTCATGTTTGAGGAGGAATAAAGTGTGTTTTTAGAGCTGTATTCTTGGGGTGTTTGGATTTCTGAGGGGAATAAAGAGTTAGGTATTTGGATCCGATGATTTCTAGCGGAGAATAGAATGATTATTGAGATCTTGTTGTCAGAAATATTGGTATGACGATGTTTGACGAGGAGAAATTTGGCTCTTGTTGGTCCATGATTGAGATTAGAATGTTCTTTCAAAGTTGAATTTTCAGAAATCTTGTACTATTTGGTGTATCTTATTGTCAGAAATATTGCAACATTGGGTATGACGATGTTTGACGAGGAGAAATTTGGCTCTTGTTGGTCCATGATTGAGATTAGAATGTTCTTTCAAAGTTGAATTTTCAGAAATCTTGTACTATTTGGTGTATCTTATTGTCAGAAATATTGCAACATTGGGTATGACGATGTTTGACGAGGAGAAATTTGGCTCTTGTTGGTCCATGATTGAGATTAGAATGTTCTTTCAAAGTTGAATTTTCAGAAATCTTGTACTATTTGGTGTATCTTATTGTCAGAAATATTGCAACATTGGGTATGACGATGTTTGACGAGGAGAAATTTGGCTCTTGTTGGTCCATGATTGAGATTAGAATGTTCTTTCAAAGTTGAATTTTCAGAAATCTTGTACTATTTGGTGTATCTTATTGTCAGAAATATTGCAACATTGGGTATGACGATGTTTGACGAGGAGAAATTTGGCTCTTGTTGGTCCATGATTGAGATTAGAATGTTCTTTCAAAGTTGAATTTTCAGAAATCTTGTACTATTTGGTGTATCTTATTGTCAGAAATATTGCAACATTGGGTATGACGATGTTTGACGAGGAGAAATTTGGCTCTTGTTGGTCCCTGATTGAGATTAGAATGTTCTTTTAAGGTTGAATTTTCAGAAATCTTGTACTATTTGGTGTATCGATCGTTGAAGAGAATGAATACTCGGTTCATGTTGATAAAATACATTTTGGAATTTAGTTTGCAGTTTGGAAACATAAGTGTACCGATGTTTGAACAAGGTAAGAGTTTGGATTCTGAATTTCGTTGTACTGACTTTTAAGTAGACTGAAGCCTAGAATTTCAGATTTATTGATCCCTAATAGGAAACAGAATATTCCTTGAAATCTGTTTTTCAAAAATTTGATGTTTTTTTTACATAGAACAAGTTGTTTTCTGGGTTTGTTGAAGAAGTATCGTCGAAGAAGACCTCTTATGCAGAATAAAAGTCAATACTGTTCTGCATGTATCATGATCTGTAAAACACCATATAAATTGTACAAAGTTGAAAGTATTCCAAGAAATTCGACAGATTTATTCCCAGAAGAATTCACCAGTCCATAAATTCGCTCGTGTTTCGCACTTAACTTACATAGGACCAATTTATTTCGCTTATTCCCAGCTATTTACAGGAAACTAAATTTACATTCCTCTCAGTAAATTTGAACGAACAGTGTTTCCATATGGATTGAACGATGCCGAACAGGTTGTAGCCTCCAGGAACATCAGCCGTAAAGCCGAAAATCTCAGCCTCGTGTTCCTCTCCCCTTCAAACACGCGTTTCTCGCCGTTAATAATTCAGCTGGACGTCCCGCTGCCGGCAACGGGATACAAAGAAACAACGTAACTTATGGCGGCGGTTAACGAGCCGAAGAACAAGAAGCGGCGAATGCAAAGAGCGCCGAAAAGAAAAAGGAGGGACGAAATCACGAGGTCCAAGATTTCTGCTTGGCCACGATGGTTCCATGAATAATCTTCACCCACTGAGGAAAATAATTTAGGAGTCTTGGGGCTGCTCACGTCCGATTTTCTCCTCGTGTCCCTTCACGAGTAAGAGTGTGGCTGTTTCGTCCGGGATTTCCACGAATTTTTAGTCCCTTTCTTACATTCGATTCTAATGGACCGTTTGAAGTTCGACAGCAAGTGAATTTCTAGGAAGAAAACGGAAGGAGAACGTGTAGAAAGAAGATTTCAATCTCTCTGAAGAATTTCTGAATATTATCGAGTAATTTGTTTCACGATCTTTCGTGATTAAGCATGTTAGAGTAGGTTAAATTTTGTTATTGTTGTTTTATTTCCTCTGGATTTTTATGGTATTTCCTAGACCATCGTTACCAGCTTTATTATTATTATTATGGTTGGGTTAGGTGTTGTTATTGTTTTAATACCCTCAAACTTTTATAATACAGGGTGGCCACTGGAAAGTTGAAGGGTTTGAAAAAGTCATAACTTGTTCATTTGCAATCTTTTCTATTTTCGTTTTTTGTAAGTTATAGAGCATCCCTTGTAAATTGAATTGGCTACGTATGATGTCCAGCAACGAGTAAACCTCATTGAGCTTTTCTATTCCAGTGTAAAGATCAATTATTCAAACTCAGAGAAAATACCGGAAAAAAAAATGCTGAATTTGTTTAGCCTCCGCGTTCACCTGATTTGACGGCACCAGACTTCTTTCTGTGGGACTACTTGAAAAAACGGGTTTACGTAAATAAACCTCGGACAATTCAAGAACTTAAGGAGAACATTCGAGCCTATATCCGACGTTTAGGACCTGAAACCTTGCGTACGGTCATGGAAAATTCTGAGGAAAGAGCCTGTATTTGTGAGCAGGAAAATGGTGGTCATTTGAGGGATGTTGTTTTTCACACATATTACTGAAAAGAATCCATTAATTATATTTCCAAATAAAATAATAAAAAATTAAAGAAACATGTGTTTGTAAAATTTATTTTCGTTTTATATCATTCAGTCTTTCAGTGGCCAACCTGCATTTGCTACACAACCATCATGAATTTCATTACTGTTAATATTATTGTAATTGGATTATAT